>NC_135306.1:5123928-5339747 GCF_048772815.1 Callospermophilus lateralis | reverse complement strand
TATGGCAGAGGGCAAGGTCAGAGGGACACGGAAGGCAGCCACACCCTGCCCTCTGGACACACGGGCGTGTTTTACCCAGAGGGCAGACACACAATGGGGGTCCCTCTGTCCTCTCTGTCCCTGATGAGCTGTAGCCTTGGGTCTTTGCCTGTCTGGGTCCCCTGGTATGCCCAGGGCAGCAGATGCAGATGCAGGAACGTGGACCAAGGTAGTGATTAAAGCTCGGGCCCTGGGGTCACTTAGACCCCAGGCCCAGCTCTGCCCTGCACTGGGGGCACCACTTGGAATCGAGCGCTCACCCTGGCTGAGCCTCCATCTCCTCTGAGAGCAGGAATACAGCCTCTGAGGCCCGGAGCCTCCACCGCACGTTGGAGCCAGCTGCCCCTGCGCCTCCGCGGGGCACGGGGTTGGCTCGGGCACTCCAGCTGCCACTCCTGGGGAGAGAGCAGCAGCCAAGCTTTCCGCATGGACAGCTGGGCTCCCCGCCCTGACCAGACCCCTGAATCCACATGGCCTTTGAGCAGTTCTGTGCTAAGTGACTCGGAGTGACAGGGACCCACAAACTCAGCTTTGTGCCAGGCTCCTGTGGCATTTGCCGATGCACAGCCCTCTCTGGGACAAGCCTCCTGGGCAGAGGCCGGGTTTGTGTGCTCAGTGGGAGCAGGGAGGTGGCGCCTGAGTCACGCGGGGAGACAGGCTGTGCCAGAAGCTCATTTTCTGTCCTGATGGGCCTGATTGCTAGAGCAGGGGCTCCTGGGCTGAATTAAATGCTGATTAACATTCCGCCAGAGCCGCCTGATTAGAACAGCAGGCACCGAAATGTCAGCCCTCACGTGGGGCGCTTCCTCGCCAGCTCCTCCCCCAAGGTGCTCATTCACTGATCAGCGAGTGATCAGCGAGTCCCCGCAATGTGCCTGGCAGAGCCCAGGGGCCCCACGTCCCCACTCTGGAAGGGCTCACATTCTCATGGGAGAGATGTCCCCTGGGACAGAGGCTGACCCTCAGCAAGTGAGAAGCTGAGAATCCCAGAGCCCAAGTCCTGCCAGGCCTGGGGAGCATGGGAGAAGGACTCTGGGAACTCATGCAGCTGACCTCTAGCATGGTGCTCAGGAGTGGCTGGGAGAGGGCAAGGGTCCTGCGTGTCAGGGTCTTATGTGGCCAGCCTCGGCCCCTGCCCACCCCCAGCACCTCCACTCCATCCTGGCAAGGTTCCCCAGTGCTGGCCAGATCTGCCAGATGCCCCCACAGGGAGGCACTGTCCTCCCATTTCACAGGGAAATGGGGACACTGAGACTTCAAGCTACGTCCCCCAAGTTGCCCAGCCAGTGGGTGGCTTGTTGCCAGGCTAGTGTGGCCAGGCTCCTCTCCTGCACTGTCTCAGGATCCCCCTGAGTCTGGCTTGTCCCAGGAGCCCACCCAGGACAGGCGGCTGGACGGGCCAGCAGAGCAGGCTGAGAGCGATGCTCAGGAGCCTGCTGATGAGTCTCTGTCCCCTCCCCCAGGAGTGGGTCACCAGCACTGAGCTGCTCGTCTCTCTTGATCGGCTCAACACGTTTGGGGACGATATCTTCAAGGACCCCAAGGTGCTCCAGTCCTACTACTACGCCGTGTCGGACTTCTCCGTGGGCGGCAGGTGGGTGCCAGGTCCCCGCACCCAGACCCCGGGCAGGAAGAGGATGCCAATGGGAACTGCTGGTGGCAGATGTGTAGCAGGGAGATGCCAGCTCAGCTGTCCGTGTGTAGGGGGGGTAAGACTGGCCCCTTGCCAGGCACTGCAGGTCATCACAGAGGCTCCTCCTGTCCCCGCCAGGCTGAGCCCCCCCCCATGGCCAGGGGCAGCAGGTATCTGCTGTTCCCTCCCCCTTCTCGTGTGGGAAATGTTACCTGCCAGCCCCAGAGAGTGACTCTGCCACCCGGCCTCACTCCCGGCCCTGGACCAGGTTCTCTTAGCGCCTGGTGATGGGTCTATTTCTTAGCGTCCACACTCACCCTGGACAGGGGCTGCCCCAAGTCAGAGCCTGTCTGTCATCTGGGCCTCCCAGGGGAGCCAGGATCCCACGCAGCCCCGTGATGGGGAGAAGGCACAAGCCTGTCTTCCCTGGGAACCTGCCTAAGCGTATTTCTGACCCCGCGTGGTGTGGCAGACAGGAACCAGACGGCTCGTAAGCCTGTCAGCGCACCCTGGGAGCAGGGACGGGAGGCAGAGACAGGATGCGCCAGGTCAGAGCCTGCTCTGCAGGTCCAAGGCCGGGGCAGGCGAGAGGCCAGCAGGGAAGCTGGGGCTCGGGGAGGCCCGTGGCTGGAAGGGAGGTGGGGACCAGGCTGGAAGCGGGTCAGGGCCAGGCCCAGCGTATTCTCATCCCTCAGTCGATGGGGAGCTGCTGAGGGTTTGGCCAGGGGAGTAACAGGGTCAGGTTGTTAAGATACCCTAGAGCTGGTGGGGAGTGGGGGAGAGAGGAGGGCGGACCGCGGGGTCATGGGGTTGGGCGGCCTGGGCCAGGCAGGCCAGCGGGGAGGTGGGCAAGGGCCAGAGCTGCGGAGGAGGGGAGAGCGGCTCAGGTGTGAGTGGTGGGCTTTGGGAGCAAGCAGGATCGTTCCATGACTCAGGGACACGTGGGTGGCCTTAGGGAGACGGAGAGGCCAGAGGGTCATAGGCCCAGAGTCTGTACCCTAGGGTGTCCATGTGCTCTGGGGAAAGCTGGGCATCCTGGAGAGGACCCTCTGCCCCGATTCCCACCCCCATGTGCGAGTCAGGTCAAGGACACGGCGGGGCACCTGAACCTCCAGCTCCTGCTGTTTGGGGGGCTTCAGGCCAGAGGACATCTGGGCCCCAGCTGCTGGAGCTGGACCACCCTGGGACCAACAGCTGGCCGGGGAAGGCTGCTCTTGGCCGGGGGCAGGTGGCTGGGACAGCCTGTGTCCCAAGGCCGACAGGATTTCACTGTCCTCCACGAGTCAGAGGACGTCTTGGGGGAGGGAGGTGTTTTAGGCGCACTCTCAGAGGTGGGCAGTCCCTGTCACTACCCTCATGACCACTGTCCCCAGAGACTGCCTGGGGCCCCCCTCACCTTTCCAGAAATATCAGGGTATCTCCTGCCCCCACCCAGGCCCCGGAGAGCAAGCAGTGCTGCGCGCTCTGCCATGCCCTGCGTCCCCAAGCTGAAGGATGCCCGGGCCCTGGCCGTGGTCACAATTGTCAGCATCTGCTGAGGGCAGCTGTGGAGCCCAGCCACTCAGTGTCTCTCCCTGTTGCGGTCTGAGCCTCGGTTTCCTCCTCTGTGAAATGGAGCCTAACCTATGTCACGATCTGGCTCCTTGGGACAGGGCTGTTGGCCACACAGGGTTGGGATCCATGGAGCACCCAGTGTGGCTCCCAGAGCACCTCCTTGTTCCTGCCCCACCCCACCTGTCTCCTGATGCTGAGGGTGTCGTGGGACATGGGCCCAGGGCTGCCCTCGGTGGCACAGTCTGGGGATCCGGTACCATCTATAGTTGTTCCTGTACAGGTGACTCTTTGCCTTTTAGATGCAGTTAAAGGGCAGCTTCCTGGGTGACCTCCCTAGTCCCCATCCACTGCCCCTGCAGGGAGACTGAGATGGCCTTCTCCTGGCCCTCGCAGCCCCCAGGTGGGACTCCTGCACAGCCACTTATGAGCTGGCTGTAGTCTGCCTCTCGGTGCCTGATCCCCCGTTAGAAGGGACAGCGTGGGCTCCAGGTGGGTTCACCTGTGCCCAGAGCCCTCCATGCTGCCCCAGGCAGGCGCACAGTAGGTATTCAGCAGAGGCCAGGGTGGAACAGTGACTCGGGTCACCCCGCCTCCCGTGGGGGCTGCTGGCGGTAACCCCGCCCATGTTCCCCCAGGTGCAAGTGTAATGGCCACGCCAGCTCCTGTGGCCCCGATGAGGCGGGCAGGCTGGCCTGCAGGTGCCAGCACAACACCACGGGCATAGACTGTGAGCGCTGCCTGCCCTTCTTCCAGGACCGGCCCTGGGCCCGCGGTACAGCCGAAGCCGCCAATGAGTGTCTGCGTGCGTATGGGGGGCAGAGGCTGGGGTGCCCTCCAGAAACTCCCGAGCCTTGCCCTGGGGCTGCTCCTGGGTGGGCCTGCACGCAGCTTGGGTCAGGGAGCTGCTGCAGATGGGAGGGGGCGTGGGGGGGGGCTTTGAGCCTCATCCTTCCCCCACAAACAGCCCCCCAGACCGAGTCAACCCAGAGAGGCGCCGAGTGGGGAGGCCGGGGAGGCCCCCACCCGTCCCATTGTTTTAACTGCCCCAACCCCAGCTGCTAATGAAATCCAGGCACCCCCCTCCAGGGGTGCTGCCCTGCCCAGCCCGGCCTCTCCCACGGCCCCAGCCCTTTGATGTCCCCGCCTGTGTGGTGTGGCTGTGACTGCCTAACCACAGAGCGCCACAGCAGGGAGGGTGGCCCTGTCTCCTGCAGGGACGTGGGCCCCCAGCGCAGTCCCACAGTCCCTCCCGGCTGGCGTGCCAGCGGCCCAGTGGCTACTCTCCCCCAAGCCCTGCCCCTCCCCCACTGTCATCTGCTTTGCCTCAGCCCTCTGGGTGCTCTGTCCTCTCGGGCCTGGGTCACTGGTGGTCACAGCTGGGGCAGGAGGGGACATATCTGTTCCATGGGATGCTAAGCTGCCTGCAGGAGCCGCCTGGGGGGCCACCAGGACCCTAATGGGTTCCTCCTGCCCTCAGGGCTGCCTCCACCAGGGGGCGCTCATGTGTTGGCTCATGCCAAGCCTGTGGCTCTCTCTTCACTGGGGACACAGGACAGACTGCTTCTGCCCCATCCTTGCCCCTCCCAGTCTCCTCCCAGTCACCAGCCTGGAAGCCTGGTTGTCCTGGCGGACCCCTCCCCCAGCCCAGGCAGCCCTGAAGCCCGGATTGAGTGTCGTGGGCTTCTCTCCAGCCCACCCAGAGTGGTGCTTCTGTGCAGCCGATGCCCTGGTCTCAGTCACCTTTGGGCGGCACAGTGCTCCCTCCTGCCAGGGCCACTCACACACCTCCTCCCCCCGGCCTCCTGCCCACAGCCTGCAACTGCAGTGGCCGCTCCGAGGAATGCACGTTTGACCGGGAGCTTTTCCGCAGCACGGGCCACGGCGGGCACTGTCACCACTGCCGTGACCACACTGCTGGGCCGCACTGTGAGCGTTGTGAGGAGAACTTCTACCATTGGGACCAGCGGAAACCCTGCCAGCCCTGCGACTGCCACCCGGCAGGTGAGTGGCTGTGCAGCCCTGGCCACCCTCAGCGTTCAGTTCAGGCCTCCGCAGCCCTGTGCCCTCCTCCCCAGGTTCCCTGCGCCTCCAGTGCGATGCTGTGGGCACCTGCGTCTGCAAGCCCACTGTGACAGGCTGGAAGTGTGATCGCTGCCTGCCTGGGTTCCACTCGCTGAGCGAGGGTGGCTGCAGGTGAGGACAGCAGGGGTGCGTGGGGGTGGCCAGGGTGGCACGTGTGTTGTATTGGGATGGAATGATGGGGAGTGGGAGGGACAGAACACCTGCTGTCCCCGACCCCCTTTCTCTCTCTAGCAGTTTCTCATTCCATAGCCAGTTCTGGAAAGGACTAGAGATGCCCAATGTCCGGGAAGCAGAGAGACATGGGCAGGTGATCATGTGACCAAGCTCTGAATCCTGTGGCCCAGCAGCCCACCTTGCGGGTGGAGGGCAGGCTCCTGTGAGAGGCATTCATTTCTAGTGCTGATTGAATGGGAGTGATGGAGAGCAGGGGGGACAGGTGGTCCAGGCAAGGGAAGAGCACAGCAGAGGCTCGAGGCAGGTGCCAAGTGAGACTTGGTACTGAGCAGGGAGGCTCAGGAGGAGCTGAGGGCCAACACAGTGGGGGGTGGTCAAAGTCAGAAGCTGGGCAGGGCAGGAAGGCTGAGCAAGCTTGTGTTAGGGTTTGGCCACGTGGAGGGAGGAGGGGATGGGTAGATTCCAGAGCCCCTGGAGGGGAGATGGACAGGCAGGGGGTTACCCGGTTTGGAGCCTCAGAAGAGGGACCAGCACATTTACCATCTGTTGATTGAGAAAACTCACCCTGAGCAAAAAGATACATGAAGCTGCTGTGAATCCAGAAGCACTTTTAAGTGAACTTGGCTTTGGTCAGTAACAGAGTCCTCTGTCCTGGACAGGCCATGGGACCATGGGGTGCAAGCCTGGGGAGTCTCAGGCTCCTGGCAAAATGCTTCTGGGGACAGAAATGGCCATCAGGGCTGGGTCTGGCTCCGTGGCAGTGCTCGCCCAGTGTGCAGGGGCCCTGGGCTCCATCCCAGCCCCATGAAGCAAAGCAGCAGACCTTAGACAGGACCCCTGCCCCATCCCAGCCTCCGGGCCCTCACGGGTGCCCTCCTCCACCCTGGAGCCACCTCTGCCCGCCCAGCCTGCCTCTGGCAGGCGCCTGTTCTTGCTGGGACCACTCCCTGGGGAAGCCTCCCTCCTCCTGCCCCTGATGTCCCCATCCCCAAGGCTGGCCAGATGCCCCTTTGTGGTGCTTCACACCTCTCATCCACCTGACCCCAGGGCACATCTAGGGCAGTGTCCGCACTGCGGAGTCCCAAGGGCAGAGCCTTTGCTCATCAGGTGGGCCGGCAGGAGGTTGGTGGATGGAGGGGGCACCGGCAGAGGGGCAAGTGATGGATGGAGGCGAGTGGACAGTGGTGGAGGCTCAGATGGAGGGTGGGGTAGACAGAGGCTGCGCTGGCAGGTAGAGGGGCACCTCCCTGGCAAGGTGGGAACAGGAGGCCAGGGGCAGCCGGCTCCTCTTGGGGATTTCTGGGAACAGCCAGTTCCCACTCTGGAATTGCTCATTGGACATTTTGTCCCCTTGTTCCCTTCTTTGGCAGACCCTGTACCTGCAATGCTGCTGGCAGCCTGGGCACCTGTGACCCCCGCAGTGGGCGCTGCCCCTGCAAAGGGAATGTGGAGGGAGACCAGTGTGACAGGTGGGTGAGCCGGTTGACCACAAGTGGGAGTGGACGCAGCTGCAGAGCAGGCACCCGGGCTGTGAGTCGGGAGGAACACAGGACCATCCTCACGGACCCGTGAGCGGCAGCCTGCACCCCCGGAGCACCACGGACCTGCTGTCTAGGAAGTTACCCAGAGGCCTTGTGGCACTGTTTATGCTTTGATCTAATGCTAGGGATGCCTCCTACGCTAAGAAAATACAACTTTTTTTTTTTTTTTCCAAGCTCAGAGGGAGCTAGGAGGGATGGAGGTCATCTAATCCATGTAGCTCACCACTCCTCTCTGCCAGCCCGGGCCACAGACATCACTAATTGAGTGCTATCCCAGCCCTCCCATCTCGCATCCAAGTCAGACATCACTAATGGAGCACAGTCTTTGCCATGAGCCCTTCTGTAACTCAGGCCACTTCTCAGTGCCCTGCTCCCAGAAGGCCCTACCAACTGAGCTGAGATTTGAGCCTATTGGCCCCCCTTGCAATCCCATTGTGATGCAAATGAGGGACCTGAGGTTCAGTAAGACAAAAGGATTTTCCCAAGGTCACGTGGTCCATGGACTTCATGTTCAAGGCCACTGATTCCCAGCTGTGGTGCTGGCAGGCAGACATGGGCTGGTCTCCCTGGATGCACACAGTCTGCCCCAACTGGCTTTGTGTCTGGTATCCGAAGCCCTTTGCTGCAAGGAAACTATGTGGCTGGCCCCTGGCCCTGGCTCTCACTCTGGCAGCCCCAGGCCGCCCCTTTATCTTGTCTCTGCAGGGTCTTTTACCCCTCGCCCTGCCCCTAGGCACCTTAAGCAAGAAGGCAGAGTAGAATTCGGGAGCCAGAAGCCTTCTGGGCCCTCCCTCAGCTCCTCCTTGCAACCCTGAGTGGGTCCTCGCCTCTGTGCCTCAGTTTACCCACTTGTATAATGGGAGGACTTGGTGGGGTGGGCTCCCTTGAGCTTGCTGGGCATCCGAGTTGAATCAGAAGACCACCTGGGCCTGCTCCGACAGACAGCCTCCAGGACCACAAACCAGGAATCCATGTGTGTAAAGCAGTCTCCCCCAGGGCTGTCGGGACACAGGGTTGTTTCTGAGGCAGGGAGATGGCAAGAGGATCCTGGAGATGGAAGTGCTTAAGAACGAGAGCAGGGGCCGGGGTGCAGGGCCCTGGCCTGGCTTGCTGGAGGCCCTGGGTTCCCCCTCCTCTACCCCCAGCACACAAAAACCAGCCCCAAATCCCAAACCAGGGTGGGCCATGAGGAGGACACAGGAGCCAACCTGAAAGGGCTCCCAAAGCTGCAGTGGTTTGAACAGCGAAATAAATCAGCAAAGGATCCCATTCTAACCGAGGGAGGAAAACAAGTGCCCACACCCACAGAGACAGACAGACGTTGGGATAAATAAATAGAGGGGACAAAGGGACAGACCCTCCTTGCAGAATTCCAAACAATCAACGAGCAAGGAGTGCGGGAAGTAGAAAATCAGAGTTGGAACTTCACAGTAGTGATCGCTGTGGGCAAAAGCCACCGACGGATGCTGACATTAATGGGTGGCACTTTCAGGAGAAACAGAATGCTTGTGTAGCCTCAAAATATTCATTAATTACTGTGGTGGTCACATGTCCACCTGTTCTCTGGTCTCCACCCACAGGGCTCAGGTCCCCTCCCTGGGCTGGGGGCTGGGCTTAGTGACTGCTGAGGTCTGTCATTGGGCAGTTGCTCACAGGAGGAACCTAGGGAGGGAAGGGTCACCTCACTGCCCAGGGGTCACATCCTAATGTGACGAAAATTACACTTCCCCTCTGTGTACCTCCTCCCCAACCCACACCCCAGCCTCATCACGAGAGAACATGGAGGGACACATCTGAACGTGCGGGTCCTAAAGTCTACGGAGCTGTGCTTCTGAAGTATCAGGTCTAGAGGGACGGGGAGGACCCAGAGGCACTTACAGATTGGAGGAGAAGGAAGACCCAGCTCAACCCAGCACGGTGTCCCGCGTGGGCACCCTGGAACAGAAAAAAAGGACAGTGGTGGCCAAACCCCTGTGCAGCCCAGAGCATCCTTGACGTTAGGGACTTTAATGTCCGAGTTGGCCAGCTGTGTGCAGCAGGGGGACCAGTGGGGCACTGCCTTGCTCCCCTCTGTCAGTCTGGGGAACACAGTTTTAGGAGTTTCCCGGGGGGTTCTGGATTGGCATCGGCTAACCAGATCCCCCACCCCGTGCCTTTCTGACCTGTTCACGTGGCCCTGGTGGGCATGACTGGCATCCCTTCCAGATGTCGCCCAGGGACATTCAACCTGCAGCCCCACAACCCACTGGGCTGCAGCAGCTGCTTCTGCTACGGCCACTCCAAGGTGTGTGGGGCCGCTGCCGGGTTCCAGGAGCACCACCTCCTCTCCGACTTCCGCCAGGGTAAGCAGTGCCCCACTGCCACCTCCCAGGGTCTGCTGCGTTGGCAGCTGGGGTGGGCGGCCCCTCACATGCCAGCCGAGTGGGCCGAGTGGAGTGAGAAGGCAGCTCCTGCGCCTCCCTGCAGCCCCTCTGCCCCGCCCCTGCCTCTTCCCATCCTCCAGCAGTTTGTGTGGTGGGGGTGGGGTGGCTCTGGGGGGCTGGGGTGTGGTACCCTGTTAATCCCGTGGGGAATTTCCACAGAACCTAGAAGGTCACCATCCCCTGCCGTACCTGGGTGCTGGGGATTCAGGCTCGGTCTCCTCTTCTCTGTTTATTGAGCAACCGTGGTATGCCTGAGGCAGGGTCCCGGGCAGGTAGGGCCTCTCATTCTTGTTTTATAGGTGAGGCCCCAAAAGAGCAGGTCACTTTCCTGAGGCTGGTTCCCGGACAGTAACATCCCTAAAATCAAGGATGCTCTGGGCTGCATCAGGGTTTGGCCACTACTGTCCTTTTTTTCTGCTCCAGAGTCCCCATCCGGGACGTTTGTGAGCTCTGGAGTTTTGCTCTCACCATGCAGCCTTGTGTGGGTCTGCAACTTTAGAGGGCACAGCCTCATCTTTGGGGCAGGATATTGGCAGAGCACTAAGTTAGAGCTTGAAGTCAGAGCCAGCCACCCTGGAGCACCCCACCTTCTGCCTCCCCCCCCCAGGGAGGCGGACATGCCCCAGATGCAGGGCCAGTGCGCCCTCTGCTGGACGCCATGCAGAAGGCAGGGTGGGAGGCAAACATGGCCCTAGGAGAGCAGGGGGTCTGGTGGTACCACCTCATTATCTCAGCTGCCTCAGTCAGTGGTTCTCAAACTTTCTAGTCCCTTCCTTTTGAAGACCACTGAGGACCCCAGAGCACTTGTGTATATATTGATATTAGCGGGAAAACTGATTTTTAAAAATGTTTATTTTAAAAGTTATAAAACAGCCACTGTGAACCTATTATGTTAAAACGAAGAACATAGTTCTGTAAAAATAACTATTTTAAAACCCAGAATATTTGTTGAGAAGAGAGCTGCTGGCTCTGTGTTCTTGCCTGTCCCTTAAGGTCTGGCTGGGGAGAAGTCTCCCATGGGCCTCTGCCAGCCAGCGGCAGGAACAGCACACATCGTGCAGGTTCTAGAAAACTCAAATCGCCCCTTAGTGTCGGCAGGAAGATAGTTCGATCTCACAGACCCCTGAAAGGGTCTTGGGGGTCTCCCTGAGGGGTGTGGCCCAATTTTGAGAGCTGCCACTGGCCCAGAGAACTCCACTGCCCCCATTTTGCAGATGTGAAGCCAGCTTCAGAGAGGTTAAGTAACTTTCTCAGGGTCACACAGTTAGCAAGGAACCACTTCATTCAGCCCAAGGAGCCCCAGGCCTTTCCCCTTCATCCCTCCCTCCCCACCCCTTGGGTGCTCGGGTGTTCGGCTTCTACCCTGTTGCCAGCTGCCCCTGGAGAGTGCCCCTGGAGGTCATGTGCTCTGTGCTGGCTGTACTTGCTGGTAACTCCTGTCCCTAGAGGGAAGGTGGACAGAACTGGGGCCTGAAGGCCTGGGCCCGCCCTGGTGTGGACCCTTCCTCACCAGGTGACCCTTCGGGTGCAGTGGGGCTGATGGCGCATGTATCTGGAGGGTCAGGGTGGGTGAGGCCATGGTGAGAAAGTTCTCTGAAGACTAGGGCAAGTCCATGATTGTTGGGGGTGGCCCTGATGTCCCCAGGCCCCCATGTTGGGATCTTCGGGCTGTCTCTTCATGTTGAACTCAAAATCCCTCTGAAGCAGAGCAGGGTCCCTGGGCTCCCGTCTCCTCCTGGGCTCCCTCCCACACGCAGTCCCCTCAGGGGAAGGACTTTTCCCCTGGAGACCCCCTCCAGGGCCTCACGCTGCCGGATGTGCCTGTGCCTGCTGTCTAGGACCTGGAGGCTGGTGGGTCAGGAGCAAGAGAGGCTCGGAGCGTCCCCCACGATGGAACCCGCGTGGGATCCTCTTGGGCTCCGAGGACGAGGAGGCGCTCACAGCACCAGGTACCTGCGGCCGGGGTCTGCCCAGCTAGCTCCCCTCTGCGGCTAGGTGTTGTTCGTGCAGTTCTTATGACACAGCGCCACAGGCTGGGTGAGTTATAAAGAAAGAAGTCAAGGTTAGGGGCTGTGTCTGGTGGTGGCCTTTTTGCTGGCAGAGCCCTGGGCAGCACAGGGCATCACGTGGTGAGAGACAGGGGCTGCACATGTGTGTGTGTGTCTCCTGGTCTGTCTCCTTCTTAGAAAGCCACCGGGATTCTCTCATGGGCCCCACCTGAGTTCAGCATGGTGGGGGGCTGCTCGACATGGCAGGAGGCAATAAATGGCCCCTGGCTGGGTGGCTGAGAACATGCCCAGTCCTGTCGGTGCCCTGGAAGGCAGAGGTCTGCTGATGTGGGCCCCAGGGCTGGGGTCAGGGTGCCACCCAGGCTGCTTCCCTTCTGGAGCCTCAGGGGAAGGGCTCAGGGGACCTGGCCTTCCTCCAGCTTGAGAGCAGCTGCGTCAGGCACCCATCACGACCTCTCCCGTCCCTAGGACCTTGGGATGACCTTGAGCCCAGCTGGAGGGTCCACTTCCTGTCCCTGCTCTGTGGCCAGCTGGTCAGCTACCTGGCTCCACCTGCAGCCTTATCCCTGCCGCGTCAGATGGCCCGTGCACAGGTCCAGGGACTAGGGGGTGGAGACCTTTTGGTCCATGGTGTATGTGGAATCCCTGGAATGAGACAGTTTGTTTTTCACAGTTTGGAAGTGATTGTGTATTTTTCTTTCTGGAACAGAGGAAACCCTGCCAGACATGAAGCTCAGTATTTTTATTTCCTTTTTTTGTTTATTTTCTGTACCTAGGATTGAACCCAAGGATTTAACCGCTGAGCCACATCCCCAGCCCTTTTTTATATTTTATTTGGAGACAGGGTCTCACTGAGTTACTTAGGGCACTAAGTTGCTGAGGCTGGCTTGGAACTCACGATCCTCCTGCCTCAGCCTTCCAAGCCTCTGGGATTACAGGCTGTGCCACCGCACCCGGCCTTGGGCATTTTTATTTCCTTTCCCACTGGGCGAACATCTCACGGCTTCTCTCTGCCTTTGGCTTGCACTCGAGTGAGGAAGCACTGAAAGGAGGGCCAGTTGGTCCCTCTGAGCCACACCCCAGGCCCCCCTGCTTGGTTCTGGGCATAGGTGGTCACCTGATGCAGGAGGAAGGGGTGGGTCTGGCTCCTGGTGAGTCTCACTAACTCCCCCAAGGTGGGTCCACAGACATTCTGAGTTCCCGGGGCTCAAACGTGACACGTGGGCCAGTAGCAGGGGGCTTCCTCATTCACTGTTCCTGTGCTCCCCGAGTTCAGACTCTGTTGTCCCCTTGGACTTCACTTACAAAGCTCTAGCTCAGAGACAAAACTATCAAGAGTGCCAGCAGAGCTCTAAGCCAGCCCCAGGTGACGGCACCTGGGTGTGACACCTGGTGTCTGTGGTGCAGGGAGCGTTTCTTGTCATCGATAGACTTGTGGCCTCAAGCTGAGCATCGGAAGACTGTCCGAGCCTCTTCTCTTGTCTGCAGAGCAGTTCCTGGGTGACCAGCGCTTCAGCTATGGACAGCCCCTCACGCTGACCTTCCGTGTCCCCCGTGGTGGCTCTGTGCCCCTGGTGCAGCTGAGACTGGAAGGAGCGGGCTTGGCCCTGGCTCTGAGGCACTCCGGTCTGTCGAGTCCCCAGGACGCTGGGCAGCCGGGGCAGGCACAGCTCAGGTTCCTGTAAGTGTCCCCATCCGTCCTCAGAGATGTGGGTGCACAGGAGGGGCACCCTGGAGAGTCCCCTGAGGTCTGGGCGGCTGCTCTGACTCCCAGGCTCCTGGCACCCTCAGTCCCCATCAGGCCTCACATGGCCTCTCCCGGCAGTTTGCAGGAGACCTCTGAGGACACGGAGCCCCCGCTGCCTGCCTTCCACTTCCAGCGTCTCCTCGCCAACCTGACCGCTCTGAGTATCCAGGCTAGTGGACGAGGCCCAGGCCCTTCTGGTCAGTAATGATGGCAGCATGCCCCCAAGAACCCTGGTCACGGCACCAGGCAGTGTCCTGCCCACATGGCCTTGCCATGTTGAGTCCTAAGGGCAGTTACTGACCCCACTTTTCTCAGCACTTTGAGACTCTGAGGAGCCACAGGCACTTGCCCATGACCCTGCCACCCACAAAGACAGCAGGAGTGGTGGCTGAGGCCAAGGCAGAGATTGTACAGGTGAGGGGCCTCCAGGTGGACAGCTCTAGGGACGGGGGCTGGGCAGACCTGGGGGCTGCATCTTCCCTGAGAGCTCGGCCCCTGCTGGTCACTGGTGGTATTGCACCCAAGCCACCCCAAGTCTGGTAGAATTTCCAAGTCCCCAGGATGGACCAGTCTTTGTCACCATCTCTTGCCTTGGTCACTAGGGACAAACATGGTCATACCCTACCTGCATACAGTTTTAAAAGTCATATTACATCCTACCTACCTTGATATACAGAAAAAAGAACAGGAAGGGAGAATATTCAGACAGGGCTCAGGCCTGACCAGGCTTGAAGACTCAGTCGTCAGAGGCTCCCTGCTGTGCGGAGTGAGTGTGGGTTTCCCAGAGGCAAGAAGCTGGGGAGCCCTCTGCCCACCTACGCAGTGCAGACCGAGTCCCACATGGCTGTGCTAGAGTGGAAACCAGGTTGCTGGTCACAGGCACCCCAGGATGAAGAAGGAGGCTATAGGCTCGGTCACCTCCCCCATTGTGGTTCTTTTAAAAGGTGCATGCAGCCTGTGGCTGGGTTCCATCATTCCGTGGGGGGGACACGCTTGGCAGAATAGCCACTCATCTGTGGGTGAAGCCGTAAAACCAAGTTTCGGACCCTCAGGGGAATGCAGGTGACCCTGATTCCTGACACCCTGTGGGTTCATCCTCTGGAACTCATAGCTGAACGGGCGTGTTTGCCAGCTCATGAGTGGGGGGGCCACAGAGGGGCTGCAGATGGGATGGGGTGGTGGCCACGGGGACTCGAGCCCCGTGAGCTGCGTGCCTTCACTGGTTCATGACTTGGGACAGTTCTGAGCCAGGCAAGGCACAGGGTCCCTCCACCTTGTGGCATCTGCATCACTGGACAGTTCCATACACACTGGACGTGGTCATGCTACCTGGTGTCTGAGTGCAGGATGGAGCAGGGGTCTAGGCTCAGGTGCTTACAGAGGGGTGTTGCTGCCTGTCTAGCGTCAGAGGAACATTTGCAAACCAAGGGGGCAGGACAGAGTGTCCTCCAGCACTCTGGCCTCCTGTTGTGACAACCAAGTGGACCTCAGATTTGCTTCCTGGGCTCACTTTGCTCCTTCTGAGAGCCTGCAGCTCTGACGCCGGCTTTCCCCAGGCCCCTGTAGGTCCGAGGCTTGGAGGTGCAGCCCACAATCCCCCAGGCCCCAACACCTCCTCTCTCTGGTGGGTCCAGGCTCCTCTTCATCCTGGGACTCTCACTTCCACTCTCCCCAACAGCTCCCAAGATTCCCAGTCAGTCCCTAGTCTCCAGTTGCCAGTGCACCTCTTACTTATGCCACAGCACCCCACAGTAGGTATTGGGGGGCACTGGAGACACAGCTGCAAGAACCGACACCTCTCCTACCCCCAGGCCCAACCTCTTCCCACTGATCACGTTCGGGGGCCTATTGCTCTGAACCTTGGGGCGCGCTCTTACCTTGGTCTTTTTTAACTTAGAAGTTCAGTCACACGGGACCCTCTTCTGTGACTCACTCTTTCAGCTGCTGGTGTGTCCTAGGGACAGCTCCTCGTTGGCACTCGAGGGAAAGGCTGGTCCTCTAGGTCCTCCCCTCTGCAGGATGCCCTGGCGTAGACCCCCCACCCGGTGACAGACACTCCAGGGTCTCAGCTCCCACGGGACACACAGCACCGCAGGGAGCAGGGAACACCTCACATAAAGCTCTCTGTTCTTGTGTAGGCATTGGTCACAGGAGGTCCCAGAAATAGAAGTGTTAGGTCCAGGAGTGTGCATTTTAAATTTCAACACGCCAAAATTTCCCTCCCAAAGACTGTCTTCATCTCTACTGATAGGAGCACCCCCCCCCCATTGCCAGCTCTACTTCTCCAGCGCTCACAGGTGAAGTTTTAAAATATATAGTCAGTACCAGGGATGGAACCCAGCCCTTTTTTATATTTTATTTTGAGACAGGGTTTTGCTAAGTTGCTGAGGCTGGCTTCAAACTTGCGATCCTCGTACCTCAGCCTCCTGAGTTGCTGGGATAACAGACGTGCACCGACACACCACACCCAGTGAGGAGCTTGGTCTGATGGGACCCTCTACCCCTCAGTTGCTACAAGTAGAGCCTCCTAAATTACATGCATACAGCTACACATTTTTTTTTTCAAATGGCAGATTCTTTATTTTCAAAAATGAGTGCGTTATTGTTCACTTAAATGCAAAATATTCACCAAAAAATTTCACTGGCATTTCCGTGTCATTAGGTCCTTTCAATCAAAATCCTTCTGTTAAAAACAATCCTCCCATTAAATGACAGAACTGTTGCATTCATTCATCTCCATACTCTTGCAGGACTTAAAACTTCGGGAAACAGACCTTAAGCTTTGCCCAAAGGTAGCATCCAGCTCTGAGCAGGGCCTCGTAAGCTCTCTGTGCCTATCCCCCTCCATGGTTGGTCTCTAAAATGTTTCCCAATCCAAGGGGTTGGGATGGCTCATTGTTGTTTAAATCTGCATATCTTTAATAACCCAGGAGAACGGAGTCTTTCCCCCCTCCCCGCCACCTGCCCTCCCTGCCCTTGCTGAGCACCTGCTCTGCCTTTGGCCTCTTGGCTGCCTCTCCTTCTGTAATTACCTTGTTTCCCCACCCTTAATTTGACTGTTCTACAAATCAGAACTGATCCTTAGGCTGCCCTCTGTCCGCAGCTGCCCATTTTTTGCGGGGGAGGTTGGGGGGAGCATGCATACAGCCCCCTCCTCCTCTCTCTCTGCAGGCCAGGTGCTCCTGAGTGAGGTCCGGCTCACATCGGCCCGGCCCCAGAGGGGACTCTCCCCTTCAGCCTCCTGGGTGGAGACCTGCTCGTGTCCCCGAGGCTACACAGGCCAGTTCTGTGAATCCTGTGCTCCAGGATACAAAAGGGAGACGCCACAGGGGGGTCCCTATGCCAGCTGCGTCCCCTGCACCTGTAACCAGCATGGCACCTGTGACCCCAACACAGGTGAGTCTTTGGCATCCTAATCTAAGTCCATCTGGGCTACATTTGGTTCTGTGAGATGAGTACTGACCCCCACGGGCACAGCCTGGCACAGGTACCAAGTGGCTGCCCAAGCCGTGGGCCCAGAGCCCGTTCCTGCTGTCGCCAGGTCGTCCTGTACTTTAGTAAGAGCCGTGACTGGATCCACCTGTGTGTTAGGCTCCGTGCCAAGGGCGATGTGCACGGCTGGTGAGGGTATCTGTCCACATGCCCGCCCCTGCTAGGCAGGCTCCCTCCTCCCAGGAAGGAGCAGGGAGGACCTTGGGAGCCTGCTGTGCTGTGGGTGCTGTAGGGAGGACAGAGGCATCCGCATGGCAGGTGATAGCAGGAGAGCACCCTGCAAGCCACACAGGTGACAGCAGCCACCGGCACTGTCCCAGAGCCTCATATCTGACACCCTCATCCCTTCGGGGCTTGTGGCCTTGGGAGAATCACTTCCCTCCCGGTCAGTTGGGGACAGCAGTAGTGTCACATGGCCTACATTTTGGCGGGAGGGAGATACCTAGGCTCTAAAGACACCAAAGCTGCGCCCTTGCTCACGGGGCCTGAGCCTTGGGGTCCTCACCTGGGAAGGGCAGGAAACAGAAGGCCGTACCTTCTAGTGTGTTGGGGGATGATGATACAGGGTCACCAGCCTCCTTCTCATCCCGGCACCACTGTACACACCACACCATTGGCTCCTGCA
This sequence comes from Callospermophilus lateralis, assembly GCF_048772815.1. Lineage (NCBI taxonomy): Eukaryota > Metazoa > Chordata > Mammalia > Rodentia > Sciuridae > Callospermophilus > Callospermophilus lateralis. The sequence continues at coordinate 5,322,428 of NC_135306.1, read as the reverse complement.
AGCATCCCTGCAGTGTGGTCCCCGGACTGTCCTGTCTCACAGCCGGGGACTCCGGGTGCAGAGCAGCCACATGGCCAGTAGATGGCAGAGCTGCACCTCCCACTGGCTGTCCCCACCTGCAGAGGAGCCAAAAGGTGGGGGCAGGGCAGCGGGTCCTCCCTGGAGCAGGCAGGTCTCTGCCCATGTGACACATGGGGCACCCTTCATTCCCGTGCCCGTGGCAGACACCACCAATGGAGCCTGGGAGCGCATATCCCTGCCCTGCCTGAGGCAGCAGAGTCTCGTGGGAGGGGACCATTCTGCCTCCCCCCGCCCCCAGGCTTCATGTCACTGCCCAGGCCGGGAGGAGCCTGTGGGTGCTGGGCCCAGGCAGGGTCAGTGCCACTAAGTGCTACCCACTGGCCCACTCCCGTCCCTCCCCCTTCCTCATGTCCACCTCAGCTTGCCTGGGTGCTGTGAGGGGAGGGGCTCCTGCCAGTGCTGGCCTTGGTTGCCGCCTTCGCGGCCAGGCTGCTACTGGGTGTTTGTGGCCGGGCCTCCCTTCAGAGCACCCCGGGCTCTAAGTGGACGCCAGGTGAGCTGGGCTGCAGAGGGGACTGAGACTCCCCTGTCTTCAGGCGCCAGAAGGCAGGGACGGTCTACACTCGGAGGCCAAGCAGCCCCAGGGTGCCCTGCAGGGTCGCAGGGAGGGGCCTCTGCAAAGCTGCACCAAGGCTGGTCCCTGAGGCAGAGGAAGGAAGAGGAGAATCAGTGTGGCCCTGCGCCTCCGGGTTCAGAGGAAGGTCTGGAGCGCAGCTTAATAGTGACATGGGGTCACGCGGGAACCAGGGAGAGTGGGGCCACTTGAACGCCCGGCTCCATGGTCCTTGCAGGAGACCTCGAGGCCAGCGCCTCTGCTATTCCCGTGTTACAGGCGAGGACAGAGACGCGGGCCTGTTAGCTGACTGCCCGGTTCAGCGGGCAGGAGATGGAGGACCTGAGCCCAGGCCGTCCTGCGCCAGCCATCCCTGCCATGCTGCCTCTGCCCAGTTTCAGGGGCATCCTGGGCTCAGACGGTGGACAGTGGTTCTTGTCTTGACCCTCAGGGATCTGCCTGTGCGGCCACCACACCGAGGGCCCGTCCTGTGAGCGCTGCTTGCCCGGTTTCTATGGCAACGCCTTCACAGGCCAAGCCAATGACTGCCAGCCCTGTCCCTGCCCTGGACAGTCGCCCTGCACCATTGTCCCAGAGAGTGGGGAGGTGGTGTGTACCCACTGCCCCCCACACCAGAGAGGTGAGTGGCCGTGACTCAGGGAGGGCACCACCCTGTGGGGAGACCCAGCCTCGGGTGCACTGGGCTCTGGGGTCCTGGGTTTGGGACGTGGCAGTTTGGGGAAAGCCCAGCTTAGGGATGGCAGGAGTGACCTTTGGGGATACCGAGTCCCAGACCAGGCCTCAGACTTCAGGGTTGCTGGCAGACCTAGCCTTGAACACATTAAGTGACCTTTGAAAAGGCCTGAGAGGGAGCTCAGCCCCTGTTTCCCTAACAGAGATTCAGAGCAAAGGAGGAAACCTCAGATTAAGTCTGGGTCCTCCAGCTTTTAAACACCACCTGGGGCAATGTGTGCAGCTGGACCCTCCTCACCCCCACCCCAGGCCTCTGCCGGTCCTCGCTCCTGCTGCTGGGCTCTGAGCCCTCCTAGACAGCGCATCTTTTTTCAGTAGTGTTTGAGACATTCACATGCCCAACAATCCACCCATTTAAAATGTACAATTAAGTGGCTTTTGGTATACTACAGCACGGATTTTTTTATCATGGTAAAATACGTAGCGTCAAAGTTGCTGCCTTAAACATCATTTTAAGCGTGTAACTTGGGGGTGCTGTGGGCGCCATCATCGCCACCGTCAGCCCCCAGAACCTCACCATCCCAGACAGAAGCTCTGTGCCTGTCAGGTCAGAGCTCAGTGCCTCCTGCTCCCGGCCCGTCACAGCTCCTCCACTTGCTGACTCTGAGTTGGACCCCCTGGGGACCTCATTTAGGTGGAGTCACACTATGCTGGTCCCTCCGTGTGGCTGGTTTCATGTGGCCCAATCCTCAAGGTCCCAGACATGGGATTTTACCTTTGGCACACGTGGCAGCATCGGACCAGTCCTGTCCCACGCTCTGCTCCGCTGGACCCTGCTGAGAGCAGCTCCCTGGTCCCCAGGAGCCGGCAGGGCTGAGTGGACAGGCCCAGAGCGGGGAAGCCAGAGGCTAAGGGGCCTGCACCCCACTAGCCAGCACCCAGCACCCTGACTGGCTCTCACAGTGTGATGGACACAGAAGCTCAGGCGGTCGCAGAAGAGGAGAGATGAGTGAGGATGTGGAGGGAGGAGACACCGTCATGAGGGAGGGAGCCACCTGCGAGGGTCGCCGGGGGCAGGGACGACCAACAGGGCTCTGCTGCCGTCCTGTGCCTGCAGGGCTTCCTTGGGCCTTGTGAGAGGCCAGCACACAGTCAGCTCCCCTGGGCAGCTGGGTTGGGATTGGCTGCGGTCAAGTCCTGGTCTCCGCCTGCCTCAGGACCACACCACCCACCACCCTGTCCCCTTGCAGTTCCCAGGGGGCCTGCAGAGCTGCCCCCACCTGGTCCCTAGGGCACGGCTGGGGACTGTGTTTGTCAGAGGGCTTCAAGCTCCCCTCTCCCAACAGGGGTTCTGTTTCAGAGTCCCCAAGGCCACGCTCGCCTCCACCTTGAACCCTGTTCAGGTCTTTCCTTCCTGGTCTCTTGGTCCTTTGTGTCCCTCTGCCCCTCTCTGAGGATGCTCTGAGTAACGGTGGCTGGATTTCAAGAGGACCATGAAGTCGTGAGGGCACACGGAGCCCACCCCTGTTTTTCACAGGGACACAGCTGTTCTTAGACGTGTCCACTCAGTGGGACTGGCCGTGTCCGTTGACACGGGGTAGAGGTGTAAAGAGGGGGTGACACGCACCTCACGGGCCCCTCCTCTCACCACCCTGGGGCCCATGGCCAGTCGGGGTCTGTGGATCCCCCAGACATGGCTACATGGAGATCTGGGCAGAGGCTGGTGTGTCACAAAGAATGGCCCCACCACCCAAAGCACCAGCTGTGTCCAGAGAGGGTCTCCCAGCCACCACCCTCCCGAGTCCTCACACCCCATCTCCTGTGAGGCTCACGGTGGCCCTGCGGGTGGGACGAGGTGGCAGCAGCCCCAGGTCCTCCCGGGAGGCAGGAGTGGAAATGCACATCCCTGAGCCAGTTCAGAGGCCACGGGGAGCAGAAGGGAAAGGGACACGTGAAATGTAGAGGGGCAGGGGAGGGAGGAGACAGTGACACATTGGTGATGACGAAGATGACAACGGAGGTGCTGATGGAGATAGTGGTGACAGTGGCATGCTGGCACTTACCACATGTCAGGAAATAATCTCACCGAGCCGCCACAGTCCTGTGAAGTAGCCGCCGTACGTGTCCCCTCTAGCGATGAGGAGCCTGAGTTCAGAGGGCACGGTGGCTTGCCTGAGACCACACAGCCAGGGGACAGCCCGCAGGGGCCTGGCCCAGCTCAGCTTGGGGGGGCTGTGCTCCAGTCACCGAGGCCTGGCTTTGAGCTGGGCATAGGTGGCCCGAGCTCCTCACCCCTGCTCCCTCTCACACAGGGCGGCTCTGTGGGAGCTGTGATGACGGCTTTTTTGGGGACCCACTGGGGCTCTCTGGGGCCCCCCAGCCCTGCCGCCCATGCCAGTGCAGTGGGAACGTGGACCCCAACGCGGTGGGCAACTGCGACCCGCTGTCCGGCCGCTGCCTGCGCTGCCTGCACAACACGACGGGGGACCACTGTGAGCGCTGTCTCGGGGGCTTCTACGGGAGCGCCCTGGCCCCTCGGCCTGCCGCCAGGTGCATGCGTGAGTACCCACCACCTGGGCCCGCGGGGGCACGGGGCCTCGTCTTCCACCCGCTCAACCCAGGTGGGGTGGCTGAGAGTCCCCTTCGCCAGCTGGCCCCTTCGCCAGCTCTGCCGCCTCAGACAGGTCCCCATCTCCTGGGAGAGGGTGGGACTGGCTCTTCTGCAAGGTCCTTTTGGCCTTGGCGCCTTATAAACTGGGACCCAGTGATTTCCCCCTCTTGGATAACTCAGTGCTGTGCTCTCAGCTCAGTTAGCCCAGGAGGCTGACCCGGGGTCACCAGGCTGGGGCTCCCCTTCCTCCTCCAGCCCCCACACCCGGGTAACCCTCAGAAGAGCCTAAGCTCTGGGAGACCCAGCCTGTGGTCCTGCAGGGAGGAGCTGGGCGTCTGCCCCAGACTGAATTGCTCCTGCGCCTTTCCCACACCCCGCCACCATCCTGCTGCCCCTTGCTCTGTGGGAGCCCCTTGGGGAACTCACTGTGTTCTAGAGTGAGATGCTGTCCTGCGGTGGCCGGGGGGTCAGGACACCTCATGGCCCAGGATGGGGTGCAGGGCTCTGCCTGTGACTCTTTGATGGAGTCTGGGCTCAGGACCCGGGGCAGGCTGGCAGGGGGTGCTGCCTGCCGCTACCTCTGCCCTGGATGTCTCCAGGGGCGTAGCAAAGGGGCCGAGACCAGAGCTCGGCCCTCCAGCTGCTGTACCTCAGCAGGGGCTCAGCAGTCTGGGCTGCACCCAGGTCCTCTGTGGTTGAGTGGACAGGTGTGCCCGTCCCCAACACCCTGCCCTGCTTCCCCACAGCCTGCAACTGCAACCCTGGGGGCGTGGACAGTGGGCAGACGCCTTGCGACCCAGTGACTGGCCAGTGCTCCTGCCTACCTCATGTGACCGGGAGGGACTGCAGCCATTGCAGCCCTGGCTTCTACAACCTCCAGCCAGGGAGGGGCTGCCAGAGGTAGGTGGGGTGAGGCTGTGGCACTCTGGATGTCTTGCCAGGGAGGAGTGGCTGTTTTGGCCACTAAGACAGACATCTCTAAGGAACAGTGGGGTCCTGCAGGAAAATGTGAGGGAGCCCCATGGGTTTCTTCTTGCAGGACTTCTCAGAGCCTTTAGTGAGCAAGTGCCCTGTGACTTGCCAACAGAAGGCTACAGTCTCTCCAGGACGGGGCATTTGTCCCCAAGGCCTTTATTTCCCCCTTCTGGTGGCCATCCTGTGAGATTTGTGCTCCCTTGGGCATAGCTGCTGCCACTAGAAGCAGGGCCAGGAGTGGCCTAAGACCTGGTTCCTTCTCCTATTGCAGCTGCAAGTGTCACCCACTGGGATCCCGGGAGGACCAGTGCCATCCCAAGACTGGGCAGTGCCCCTGCCACCCCGGTGTCACAGGGCAGGCCTGCGACAGATGCCAGCAGGGTTTCTTTGGCTTCTCCATCAAGGGCTGCCGGGGTAAGGAAGCCGGTCCTTCCTGGGCTGCTGGGACAGGGGAGGTCTTTTGCCAGAGATGCCGGCAGGAGAGACAATGGTCAGGGGCAGGGCGGGTCTCCTCCGCACAGCCTGGGGACAGGGAGCCAGTGGGTGTGGAGGAATAGCAGCACCTTGGTGGCAGCTGAGAACCTCATCCCAAATGCCACCACAGAATTCCTATGTGCCTGGGCCCCCTGTCCCCTTTGTGAGCCTCAGTTTTCTCACTTGGACAGTTGGGCAGTTCCCAAACCTGGCTGGTCCTCAGGCATCTGGGGACACTGAAATAGACAGGACTGTCATCTCCTCCGACCTTCTGATTGGAGCCTCCAGGGAAGGCTCAGGAGTTCTGGGAGCCGCCCAGGCCTGTGACAGATGCCAGCAGGGGGTCCTGGGAGCTGGGGGGGGCGGGCTAGTGTGCGGGGGCAGGGGCTGCAGCATGAGGCCCCCCAGCACCCACAGCCCCGGCCCCCCAGCCTGCAGGTGCTCCCCGGTGGGCTCCAGCTCAGCCCAGTGCCACGAGAACAGCACCTGTGTGTGCAGACCCGGCTTCGTGGGCTACAAGTGCGACCGCTGCCAAGAAAACTTCTTCCTCACGGAGGATGGCACACGCTGCGAGGAGTGCCCCACCTGCTACGCCCTGGTCAAGGGGGAGGTGAGCGCGCCCGCCCCAGCCGGGCCAGGCCACCTCGTGTTCCCGTCCCTTCCACACCTGGCGCTGCGCGCTCTGTGCGGGGCGTGGGGTCTGCCTGCTCGCCCACAGCTCCTGGGCCCTTGGTCCCCAGCAGCCTTCTCCCTGTGCCCACAGCTCCTGGCCCTTCCTATTTTCTGGGTGAACAGGAAAGAGTGGCTCTTGTCACATGGCCTTCCTGACTGCCCTGGGCCAAGGTCCCACACTTCCTCTGGTTTGGTGGGGATGAGATGATAACGATCCTCCAATGGGGAGGTGACACCGGTCCCCAGGCACAGGGAGAATTTTGGGCAGGGAGGTGGGTGGTGCAGGAGGTAGGAGTCTAAGCTCTAGGGAATCCGTTGGGGTCCCCTTCTCAGCCCTGTTAGTTGTCACGTGCCCAGGCAGATGGCAGCCTTGGTAAACCTCAGTGTCTCTCTCCTACTGCAAAACAGAGAGGGTTCAGGCCTGCACCCACTCCTTGCACTCGAGTGGGCTGTCCACAGCATGTGGAGTTGCAGAGGCCAGACGGTGTGCAGCAGGCCCAGGCACCGCTGGGCGCAGCAGTCCTGAGCCAGCCCACCGGGGCTCTGCAGGCGTATTTATGCCACGTGGCTGAATAAACTCCCCAAGCAGCCTTTTCCAGAACCATTTTGTTTCCAAATGAGTTCAAGGCAGATTTTGCTATCCAGGAAGGAAAGGAAAGCCTTGTAGTTCGTCACAGCATTTTGGATTTGGGGACTAAGGTCAGGGCTCGGCCCCCATGGCCCTCGGCTTAGGGTGGTTGGCAGGTCACGGAGCTGAGACAGGTGCTCATGCCAAGGCTGCCTTCCGTCTGGGCAGTTATTGTGTCTGATTAAAAGAACAGGCATTGGCTGGGTGCAGTGGTGCATGCCTATAATCCCAGCAGCTCGGGAGGGTGAGGCAGGAGGATCACAAGTTCAAAGCCAGACTTACCAACTTAGCAGGGCCCTAAGCAACTCAGCAAGACCCTGTCTTGGGCTGGGGATGTGCCTCCGTGGTTAAGTGCCCCTGAGTTCAATCCCAGTACCAAAAAAAAAAAAAAAAAAGAACTGACTCAGGGAATCCCATATCACTTGCAGGCAGCAGGTGCCCACGGCACACCCACAGGGTGACAAGTCCTAGGAGTTCAGTGCCCAGGACAGATGGGCACGGGCTCTCTTCCTAGGCCAGGCGTGAGCTGGCTCGGCATGAGCAGGTGTCTGAGCAGGGGGAAGTGGGCAGGGCTGGTTCTCAGGGCTGCTGGGCCTTAGCTTTGAAGCTGGGCAGGGAACCTAGGAGGGGGACAGGTCAGGCAGAAGCCAGGGGTAGGTATCCAGGGAGGACTGCAGGTCACCAGCCTCACACCTTTTCTTCCCTGTCCCCTGAAGGTGGCCAAACTGAAGGCCAGGCTGACCTTAATGGATGGATGGCTGCAGGGCTCCAACTGTGGCCCCTGGGGGCCACTAGACATTCTGCAGGGAGAAGCCCCACGCGGAGACATCTACCAGGGCCACCACCTTCTGCACGGTACGGAGCAGGAGTCCAGGGGCTGGCTGGTCAGAGCCCAGGGCACAGCCTTCAGCCTGGGCTTGTCGGATGCTTTGAGGGCTCTCAGTCCTGTCATGCTGGGAGCCTGTCCTTCAGTGTCCCCAGCCTGCCCGTCCCTGTGTCGACATCGGTCTCCATCCCCCCTGGTAAGGGTGGTGCAGACAGGCAGTCATGACCAATCGCGTGGCAGGTTGGGGCTCGACGCTGCTCCAGGGGCTGGGCGGGTGGAGTCTGGGAGGTGGGCAGATTCTTGGCCCTGGGCTCACTGTCGTGCTCACCCATCCCCTGCACACACAGTGCGGAACACATGGGAGACAAGTGAGCAGTTAGCAAAAAGGAAGACCTGCGGCTAAAACCAGGCGGAATGTGGCCTGGGAGGGGACATTTAGAGGGCACTGAGAGGACTGGTGTTCTGTGAGAGTTCGTTTCCTAGCACGGTGCTCGGTGGCCGTTGGGGCCACCCACAGGTGATCTGGGCACCTGGTCCAAGGCTAGCAAAAGAGGGAGTGAGCAGGTGGCAAGTCTTAAAGTGTCCACACCTGGGCGTCCTTGGGAATTACCAAGCTGACTTGGGCAGAGGGTCACTGACGTCCCAGATTCTGGAATTGCTTGTAGTGGCTTAGAAGGCCTGGGTCCCTTCCAGGTCCCTGAGTGTGGCTGACGCACTGTGTGGGACTGGGGTGGCGGTTCGCCTTCTCCAGGCTTCAGCCTTTGCATCTGTAAAATGGGCAGAGTCTTTTGGACTCAGCGTGAGGACCCCAGGCTGGTGATGGGATTCGCCTGTGCCCAGGGAGAGTGGAGGCCACAGACAGGAGCCCGGGGGTGGGGGCTTTAGCATGGAATCTCAACTTCTCTGTGACCCCTGGACTGTGGGCTTCCTGCAGGGGCCCGGGAAGCCTTCCTGGAGCAGATGACAGGCCTCGAAGGTGCTGTGAAGGCCACGCGGGAGCAGCTGCGGGTGCTAAGCAGGAGCGCCCGCTGCAGCCAGGCCAGGACCCAGAAGACCTGCATCCAGCTGGCCGACCTGGGGGCAGCTCTGGAGTCCTCAGAAGAGGAGATTCTGCATGCAGCCTCTGTTCTCACCTCTCTGGTACCCAGGCCCCTCCCTCACTGAGCCTGGGCATGGGTCCCTGCCATTGACCTGGTAACCCTGGGCTCCCTCTGCCTCTAGGAGGCTCCTGTCATCTGAAAACTGGAGGTCAGACTGAGCCTCCCCCACAGGCTGGGTGAGCTAGCGTGTGCAGAGCCAAGATGTCCCAGGTGGAGCTGCCTGGGTGGCATGCGGCGGGTGGGACTGGTCCTTCTGTGTTGGAGGATTTGCGCACGGCCTGCGGACTCAGTGGCCAGCTTTGCACAGTCATAAATTACTGGCACGGTCTGATTCTGCACAGTAATTTACCGGATGTGGCCCTTGCCCTGTCAGGATGGGCCTCAGTTTCGCCTCTTGTCTCTAAAGGTGATTGTGCAGGAGGGGCCCGGCCAGCCCACCAACTGGACTCATCTGGCCACAGAGGCCCGCGCCCTCTCCAGGAGGTGAGCCCATGCCCCAGGGAGAGCTGAGGTCCTGCCCACACCATCCCCCAGCCCTTCTCTGGGGGACTCCAGGGCCAGGGTCAGCCCCACAGGTGTCCCTTCCCCAGGGGGTGGAATCCCATGGGTCCAGGCCACCCCCTGAGCAGCTGTCACCAATTGGAAGGAGAGATGTGTGAGAGGCCATGGGCCAGAGGTGCCTGGGCAAAGCTCGATTGCCTTGGGCACAGAGCACCTGGCGGCTCCCTGGTGGCTGCTCGGTTGAGGAGTATTTCACCCTGCACAGCCCAGTGGTCTGACCCCACAGCCATCCACCCCTGCAGCCCCTTTCAGAACATTCTCATCCCCCTTCGCCTCTCTTCAACCTCCCCACCTCCCGGCAGCCCTTCACCTGCCCTCTGTCTCGATGGACTTGTCTGTTCTGGGCATTTCCCATAAACAGCGTCTAACGCGGTCCTTCTTATCTGCCTCATTTGGCTTTCACACAGTGTCTTCAAGGTTCATCTGCAGAGGAGTATGGGTGGTCCTTGTTCCTTTTATGGCTCTGTGCTATCCCAGGGAACAGACACACCACATTTTGCTTACCCGATCACCCCTTAAAAGATATTTGGATTCTTCTCCCAGCTCCTTTATGAAATAGCTTATGATCCTAAAAACATAGACTCTGTAGCAATTTTCCTCTTTATCTCCAAGAACCTTAGACTTATTTTACAGATGAGGAAATACATTCAGAGAAGTCAGGTGACCTACTTAAGGACTCACAGCTTGGAAGGGATGATGCCAGGATTTGACCCCAGGCTGCCTGGGCCGTCTCCTCTGAGCTGTGTCTGTTAGGGTGGAGGGTTTCATGTGTGTGAAAGACCCGTGCTGGTCCTTGTGCCAGGCCGAGGTCCTCCCTGGTGTGGAACAGGAATGGGATGTGTGCACCCTTCCCGTAGTCCTGCGTGTGACTGCCAGGCAGGTAGCAAAACAGTCTGTCCTGCAAGGGGCGTGGGTTTGGGCCAAACCCCTGCATGGGCTCTTGTTGATGGCCGGGGTGACTTGCACAGCCACAGGGACACTGCTGCCAAGATCGAAGCCGCTGCACGGCGTGCCCTGCTCGCCTCCAACACAAGCTACGTGCTGCTCCAGAGTCTGATGGATGGTAGAGTGGCCCTGGAGACCCAGCGGGAACTGGAGGACAGGTGAGGCCTCCCCAGGTGCAGTAGAAGCTTGGGCTTAGCCTCCGGGAGCCCATGGGGCCTACGCAGAGGCTGCTGGCTCCAGAACCAGCTTCCCCTGGGTCCCAAGGTGCTTGGTGGTTGGTTGGGGAGTCTGCGGTCTGCATCCCACTTGGACCTATAGGCCTGTGAGACCCATTGGTGGACTGAATTAATGAAAAAGGAAGAGTGTGGTCTGCTCACTGCCTTTCCAGCTCATTTGAAAGCTAAGAGGTAGTAGCCACTTTCCAAGGCTGAACTGGAACCCAGAACAGTGAACCAATCTCCCTCCCTCCCTCCCAGCAGCAAGCCCCAAGTCCTCCCACCAAGTCCAGGTAGCTCCTCTTTGGCACCAGCTCAGTTCAAGGGTCAAGGTGATTTGCAGCATTTTGCCTGAGCTTCACATTTTCATTTCTAGATGAGACATTTCATTTCTGCTTGGCTCAGCTGGGATTGGGTGTCCAGCCAGTTGGCTGGGCTGGGGTGAGGTCAAATAACCAACCCTTGTTGGGAAGCACTGTCCTTCTGGGACTGATAAGGGGTGGAAAGGAAGCTGAGGGTGGAGGAGGAAGGCTCCGCCCCAGTGGTGGCCATGGTGGGGCAGGACCACGTGGGGTGGGTTGTGGGCAGCTGGCCAGGAAAAGAAACCACGAACGTCAGGCTACAGTCCCTGTAGCCACTGCACAGCCCTGGGGTCACTATCTGTGGACAATGACAGGCTCAGGGTCACCAGCAAGGGCAGGGCCCTGGCCACGTGCTTCCCACGCCAGGCATCGTCCTCCTCACACTTCACCCAGACCAACTGAACATCTGCAAACCATGTGCTTGTTGGGTGGAGAGCAGGCGGGAGCCCTTCCAGAAAAGAGTGGGTGAATTGAATGAATGAAGAAAGAAGAATGTGCCCGTTCATTGCCTTCCTGGTGCACTGGAAGGCTGCAGAGAAGCAGCACTTTCCAAGGCCAGCTGCTGGGTGCCAACCGGCCCAGGATGTTGGAGAGGACTTTGCAAAGTCCAGGCTCCAGCCAGGGACCCAGACAGCAATGGGGAGGGACAGCCCCGTGCCCTGCTTGGTGAGCCAGCCTGGCCTCTGTCTCCTTCCAGGTACCAGGAGGTCCAGGAAGCCCAGAAGGCGCTGGGCACGGCTGTGGCAGAGGCACTGCCCAAAGCTGAGAGGGCGCTGGCCGCCATGCAGCACGTCGTTAATGATGCAGCCCCGCACGGGGCCTTGCTGGCCATCCCTGCAGCACCGGTCAGCTCAGTCATCGTTGAAGCTCTGCATGGGGTAGGGGCGGGCACTCTAGAGGCTGGAGAAATCCAGTGGGCAGAGACAGGGCATTGGCTTATATTTAACTGTATGCAGTCGATTAAAACAAGATAATCATAGCTGGACCCCACACCTTAATCCCAGTTACTTGGGAGGCTGAGGCAAGAGAACCCCAAGTTTGAGTCCAATCTGGGCAATTTCCTGAGACCCTGTCTCAAGATTTAAAAAATGGCTGAGGGGGTTGGGGGTGGCTCAGTGCTAGAGCATTTGCCTAGCATGCACAAGGCCCAGCACCACCAAAGATAAAACTTAAAAAGTGAAATAAAAGGAGATAATCCACCCCAGGGCTTGGCGGGGATAGAGCTCGGCTGCTCTTTGTGGTGATTAGAACAATATCAAGGCCGCGGCCTCTTCTCCATGCTAATGACGGTGGTAAGGATGCCAGCCAGACATGGGAGGAAACCTCAGCTCTGCTTCTCCAGCTTTGTGACCTTGGCCAAGGACTTTCCCTCCCTGAGCCTCAGTGACTTCATCTGTCACGGGGACCTGGTCTGTTAGGCTATTTCAGTGCTGATTCCACAGGGGCAGGGAGGGCATCCGGGCATCTCCTGGGAGCCCACCATGCTGTGCTCGTGTCGTGAACTCTGAATGCATCAGGCCCAGCCTGTCTGTACAGTAGTCCTGAAATCCCCCAACTCGGAAACCAAGCTTTAATAAAGCAGTCAGCTGGCTGGAGGTGCAGCCTGGTAGCAGAGCACGTGTCTAGCATGCGTCAGGCCCTGGGTTCCGTCCCCAGGCAGTAAACTTATACAAATGAAGTGCATTTGGGACAGAACCTGACCCAGACCGCCTGCCCATGGCTGCCTTGCCCCTCTGCTGCCTGTGAGGTGTGACACGGGGGGTATTAGTATGTGTGGTGGGCTGCTGTCCCAAATACCATGAGGGGCCTGGTTCACACACAGCTCCTGAGCAGCTCTGCTTTGCACGGTTTTAAAAATTCTGCATTCTGAAGCCTATCTGCTGGAGGATCTGGGTAAGGGAGTGGGGGCCGGGGAGAGATTCTCACTTTGCCGTTGGGAGATGCATAGCTAGAGGGCAGTGCGGCTAGGCTCTGAGCCTCCCTGGCCTCACTTCTCTGCTGTGGCCCCTCAGCTTCCCAGGGTCCACACTAGCTCCACCCCCACTGTCCTTGTCCTTGTCCCTGTCCCTGGGCTTCCAGTGCAGTGGAGGCACTGACTCTTCAGAGGCATGAGACTTGGTGCAGGGCTGGCAGCCCCAGGCTGACCCTCAGCCCAGCGGGGCCTCTTTCTCTGAGTAAAGGATCTGGTCCCTAGCCCCCACCTGAGCCACCATCTCCCCACAGCCTCTGAAGTCCCAAGCTGGGGACCTGGACTCTAAAGTGCAAGTCCTGGAGAAGACAGTTGCATCAAGAGAACTTGTGGCCACCGAGGCTGTCGGCACCCTCCGGGCCACTGCCCAGGCAGCGCTGCAGAAGACAGAGCCCCTCACGCAGGTGAGCCCCTGTGCTTCTTTGGAGCAGGGCAGCTGCAGGAGGCAGGGGCTGCCCTGATGGAGATCTGGGATCTAGGGAAGGAGAAGGACAGGAAGGAGCTCTTTCCATTTCTCTGGTGCCTTCCCCCAGGCTCCAGGACCCTCAGGCAGCCTGAGCAAGGGTTCACGAAGAGGCAGGAAGGACAGACACATGGACAGGCAGACGCAGGCGACGCCCACCCTTCTCAGTGCCAGTTACAGCTGGTGGTTCTTGTTCATTCCCTCCTTCAGTCATCGGAGGGCCAGGTACTGAGTGAGCACCTACTTTGAGCTGACCCTGGACTCAGTGCCAGCCACACAGCCTGGTGCTCGCAGTCTAGGAGAGAAGGCACCGGATGATTGGGGGACTCAAGGAGAATGAGTTCCCCAATCATCCGGTTGTTCTGGACCTTTGAGAGTGTCAAAGACCCCTTCAAGATAACCAGGATTGAACTCAGGGCACTCAGCCACTGAGCCACATCCCCAGCCCTATTTTGTATTTTATTTAGAGACAGGGTCTCACTGAGTTGCTTAGCACCTCACTATTGCTGGGGCTGGCTTTGAACTCACAATCCTCCTGTCCCAGCCTCCTGAGCCGCTGGGATTACAGGCGTGTGCCACTGCACCTGGCTCAAGATATCTTTTTAAAAAACTTTTCATTTGATGCACAGTGGCACACACCTATGATCCCAGTTCCTTGGGAAGCTGAGGCATGAGGATCACGAGTTCAAAGCCAGCCTCAGCAACTGAGTGAGACCCTAAGCAGCTTAGCAAGACCCTGCCTCAAAATGAAAAATTAAAAGGGCTGGGATGTGACTAAGTTGTTAAACACCCATGGGTTTCATCCCCAGTACCAGAAAACTTTTGAAAAAGTTTTCTATTTGGAAATAGTTTTAGGCTTACAAAAATGTTATAAAGAAAGTACCAGAAGGACTGGGGCTGGGGCTGGGCTCAGGGGTAGAGCGCTTGCCTGCATGTGTGAGGCCCTGGGTTCGATCCCCGGCAACCACGTGAAAATGAAAAAAAGGTATTATGTCCAGCTACAACTAAAAATATTTAAAAAAGAAAGTACAAAGGATCCCCCTGCCCCTTTACGTGGGCTCCCACGGGGTTGGGCATTTTATGCAACACAGTGTGAGCATCAGATTCAGGAAAGCCATGTGGTGCCTTCCAGGGCCTGACCCTCAGACCTCGGCCAGGTCCCGCCCGCGGTGCCAAGGTGGCCCAGCTGGACTACCTTCATCTTCCCTGGTTTTTTTTTTTTTTTTTGTACTGAGGATTGAACTCAGGGCACCGGACCACGGAGCCACACCCCTGCCCTGTTTTGTATTTTATTAGAGACAGGGTCTCACTGAGTGGCTTAGGGCCCTGCTAAGGGTTAGGGTTAGGCTTTGAACTCTCGATCCTCCTGCCTCAGCCTCCCGAGTTGCTGGGATCATAGGTGTGTTCACTGCACCCAGCGCATCTTCCCTTTAAAGACAGGAAAAGGGTTTCTTTGTGAGGAACTGAGGAACGGGGCCCGGGCCTGCCCCACACCTGGAGAGCTTTGCTGTGGGGGTCCCCAGGATAGTGCCTGCCCGTGGGGTCCACTGGTCCACTGTCTAGAGAGGGGCCAGGAAGAGGGTGACCTCCCTGGCCCCCTCTGAGAGCTGTCGTCCATCAAGGCCGGACCCCCATGCACAGAGGCCCTGCCCACCCCCCCACAGCACCCCCCTTCCTCCTCCCAGAGCTTCATTTCTCTTTAGTCACATAAGCGTCAGGGTCCACTCTGACATGATTTTAAAAGCATGGACATAATTGGCTCAAATCCCAGAACTTCTCCTTCCCTCCCCTCCTCCCTCTCCTCTTGCCCTGGACCAAGACTTGGGTCCCTCTGTGGCTGGACATGCTGTCTTTGCCCACGCCTCCATCAAACCCCAGATCTTGAAGTGCCCAGTTTCGTTTCGTGGTGGTGGAAGAAACTGCCCTCCTGCTAAGAGGAGCTAATGATGGTCGACTGGCCAGTTGGCCGAAGCAAAAGCAAAAAACGCTCCTGGAAAGGCGTGTCCCTTGTCCTCTGTCCTTCGGTTCTTGTGCTGGGTTTCCCTCCACAGGTGCCTCAGGAGTCTTCAGGGGCCAGGGTCAGGTGTGGCATTATTGAGGGGGTCGGGTAACTCCATGTCAGAGGTGCGGTGAGTGATGCTTGGGGACCTGGTCTGTGGACTCTGCCTTCAGACTCTCTTCTCCCTCCAGCTGCGCCAGGAGGCCACAGCTGCTCTGGCCCGAGCTTCCTCATCTGTCCAGGCTGCCACAGTGACGGTCACAGGAGCCAAGACCCTGCTGGCTGACCTGGAAGGTGCGTGTGCCCAGCTGAGCCCTGGGCTCTGTGACACAAGTACCCTGACAGCCACCAGACTCACCTCAGCAAGTGCAGGCCTGGTGTGGGGGTCTCGCACGTGGCTCCCTGGGTACTAGCCCACCTGCCACCCCACCCACCCCAGGACCATCAGACCTCGCACGGACCCCTGGGGACCCCATGGGGAGAGAGTCTGAGCTGGAGCTCCCGGGAGCAGGTGGCGCTGCTCTGCCGAAGGCAGCCGGGTCCCTGTGGGGCCAGGCCTCATTTGAGCTTTAGAGAAATGAGGCCGAGACAGGCAGGCGACGTACAGGCTGCTCATCCACCCCCAGGTCAGAGCTTAGCAGAGTGGAAACCGCCAGGGTCAGCATGCCCCTGCTGTGGGTGCCCAGGGTAGTGGGCGTCTGTGTGTCCTCTGCTCCACAGAGAAGCCAGGTGGTTCCTTATCCAACAGTCAAGACAGGCAGGGACGATCCCCAGCCCAGGAGTCTCTTAGGGCCTGGGACCAGGAGCCAGGCTTGTCTGGCCATCTGTCAGTCCCTCCAGCCCTGGGCCTAACCCTTCAGGCCTCCCACTCCACATTCCCCAGTGGCCTGAAGTCCTGGTCACCTGCTGGCTGGGGGCCTCCTGCGGAAAGTCCTGGCTGTGTGTTTGTGAACCAGAGTCACATTTAGGAACAAGTTCATTCAGCGACTCCTAATAAGGGAATTTTAGACATCAGGATTGTGAAAGGGTGTCAACGTCACCTGCTGGGAATCTGCCCTGCAGGGCTCGCTCACCTGCGGTTTGCTGCTGTCCCCAGCTGTGAGCTGTTCCCTCCTTAGGAGGCCATCCCACTGCTGGGTGGTTCCAGAATGCAAGTTCCTGCAGTTCCTGCACGTGCTGGGTGGCAGCTGGCCTCCCTGGCCCTGCTCCATGTTCACACCAGACTGACCTCCACCCTCCTCCGCGGCTCTTCCCCTGTCCATCCCGCCGCGCCCACTCCCCCTGCGCTGGGGGCCTAGGCTCAGTTGGTGCAGGAGGTGGAAGGAAACTTTGCACAAGGGGCCGAGGCGCTGCCTCCCCTGGGGCGTGGCCTGGGGTCTCCTACCTGTGACTGCTCTGCCGAGGCAGGCGTGTGCCCAGGTGAGTTCAGGAAATGTCTCCAGTGCTCTCTGAGGCTCACACCGCCCACTTCAGGATATCAAGGCCCGAGAAGTCCTGTGAGGAGGAGACCAGTTCACTTTACTAACTCACTCGGCGTTTCCTGTAACGTGTATGAACAGCCTGAAGAATTAGGCTTAATGGAATGCACCCATTTTGTATACAAGAAACAAAAAGTGGATCTAATTTTTGGATACAACAATTATATAACATTACGCCCCCCCCAAATTGGAAGACCTGATTCTTTTTAAAAACTGACTCTTGTCTACTGTCACCTGTACTCCTTCTCATAAATTTCTCTCAAAATTCTATTGGAAAGGAAAGGAAAAGAATGGAAAAGTCCCTTTCATTATCCAGAGGGAAACAGCTTCTTACTAGATAAAATCTATGAGAATTGTAACCTTTCCCTTTTTGTCTTGCCTGCCTGGGAGCTCAGTGGTCAATAGAGCATTTGGTGCCTGCCATATCATTATCGTAAATTTCTGGTACTTCTCACTCATCTTTCCTTCTCATCCTCCTCCTAGTTACATATGGCTCTTGGTCTCCACTAGGGTAGTCTGTTGGTGCATCTGTTACTGTACAGCACTGTTAGGAATGGGTGGTACCATGATTGGTGCTGTGGGTCCCCACCCCCACTGCTGCTCCCTGCGTGACCACCGTGTCATTTGATGACTTTAACAGATGTCATAATATACCGAAACGTGCATCTTTAAGTTCTCTGCACCTCTTTCTCTGCACCTCTTGCTCCTTTGTGGTTTCTCCTGGGTGAGCCTGAGAAGGTCACAGGCTGATGTCACGGGTCTCAAACCTCCACTCCCATCAAGCCAGGATCTGGGGTGGTTGAGCAGCGAGACCACTGGGCAGGAGTTCCAGGGGGGAGCCTGGCCCTGACGCAGGCTCCACTGGGTTTGCAGGGATGAAGGCGCAGTTTCCGCGGCCCAAGGACCAGGCCGCCCTGCAGAGGAAGGCGGGTGTCACCCGGGACAGGCTCCTTGCAGACACAGAGAAGAAGACCAAGCAAGCAGAGAGGATGCTGGGAAATGCCGCTTCTCTCTCCTCCAGCGCCAGGAAGAAGAGCAGAGAAGCAGAGCTGTCGGCCAAGGACAATGCTCAGGTCAGGCCAGGGCTACGGGGACAGCGGCTTTCCTACCCTCTGGGCCTGTGGCAGGGACAGGGACACACAGCTGCCCTCTCTGTTACTAACTGCTGCCGGGGCCCCTGCTTTAGCTCGGAGCCTCATACAGGTGACCTCGTTGATTCTTCATGAAATAGCTGTCGTTGCTGTCCCCCGGGGTGTCTGGTGAGGACCCTGAGGCTCAGCCAGGGTTTAGAACTTAAGTTACATAACCAGGACTCACACCTGGGCCTGCCTGCCTTCCTTACCTAAATGGCTAGCTTTTCTGTCACTGGGGCCCTGTTCTAGTGGCTGTCCCCAGCTCTGCTTCACCTTCAGGCTCACACCACAAGTGGAGATCGTCATGGTCGCCCAGGCTTCAGAGGGGCTGGACTTGAAGTAGGCATCCCCACGATGGGTTTCTTGTCCTGCCACTGGACTTTGGCCGGCCTCCTCTCTGTGCCTCCGTTTGTCTGTCTGTAATAGAGTTGGAACGGCTCTCCTCCAGGGAGAAATGAGTGGTTTTCCTGCAGTTCTGCCGGTGCCCAGCACCAAGCCCACATCCAGTGCATATTTGTTGAATGTGAGAGTGAGTGGCACCCCTCGAATCCCAGCACCTGCGGAGGCTGAGGCAGGAGGTTTGCAAGTTCAAGGCCAGATTCGGCACCTTAGTGAGACTGTCTCAAAATAAAAAGTAGAATGGACTGAGGATGTGGCTCAGTGGTAAAGCGCCCCGAGTTCAATCCCTAAGTACCAGGAAAACAAAAACAAAAGCGTGGCTGGGTGAATGGGCGCGTGCTCTGTGCAGGAAGCTGACCACGGCTCCCCATCTTGGCCATAAGAGCTCTTCACCCAGAAGGCCTTACTCCAGTCTCCCTCTTCTCCCTGCCCCTGATGCCCACCTGCAGCTCGCCAGGACCTTGCTGAGGGAGGGGAAGCAGGGCCACCGCCGTGCCAGCCGGCTCGCCAGCCAGACCCAGGCCACCCTCCGGCAGGCCTCCCAGCTGGCGCTGACCTCTGGAGCACGCAGTCAGGAGCTGAGGGAAGCTGAGCTGGTAGGTGTGCCCGGGCCCTGCCCCATTGCCCCTGCCCCTGGCGGCCAGGAGGGACCTGCTCCAGCTCTCACCCCTCCCCAAAGGTGGGTGCCGGGCTGAGCACAGTGGAGCGGCACATCCGGGAGTCTCGCATCTCCCTGGAGAAGGACATCAAGGCCTTGTCGGAGCTACTCGCCAAGCTGGGTAAGGAGACCCCGAGGCTGGCCCTGAACGCCGAGTCCCTGGGGACATCTTCCTATGAGGCGCAGTCCCAGGAAACTTGCCACATCTCCGTCCCCACCCCGTGGCCCTCACCCACCCAAGCCCCGTGAGGAGCAGGGCGGTGTCTCGAAGCCCTTCACTTGCCTGCTTCTCTGCGCCCCAGGCCCCAGCCTGGCCCAGGAGGGGAGGCAGAGCACTCAGGAACTCGAACACCTCTGAGTCCCAGAGAAGCAGGTCAGTGCGCAGGGCCCAAGGGAACAAGGACATCCCAGAGACCAGGGTGGGCGGCACTGAGGATCGGAAGCTGATTTAGAATCAGAAAGACCAGGGTTCAGGTCTGGCTCTGTCCCTCCTTGGTGGCGAGACCTTGGGCATGGCACTCCACCGAATCCCCCACCCATAAGATGGGAGTAACAGCGGAGTCACTGAGAAAGCGCTTTCCACAGCACTGGGTGCAGAGAGAACCAGAAGACAGCAGCTCTTAGGAAGGAGGTCAAACTCCAGATGGGCCAGGAAG
Source organism: Callospermophilus lateralis (assembly GCF_048772815.1). NCBI lineage: Eukaryota > Metazoa > Chordata > Mammalia > Rodentia > Sciuridae > Callospermophilus > Callospermophilus lateralis. The sequence goes on along the minus strand of NC_135306.1, from coordinate 5,302,977 downwards.
AGGCTTGTAGATGAAGGGGACAGCCCCCACCAAGGCCTGGAGGTCCCAGAGGCCCCTCATGGGAGGACAAGAGTCAGAGCAGTTACATTGAAGTGAACATCGGACATTTTTTAAAAAAATTGTGGAAAAATGCACATAACGGTATTTACCATCATAACGTATTTAAGTGTGCCGTTCAGTGAGTGTTAGCTGTCTGCTACTGTGACAAAATACCCGAGATAATCAGCTTAAAAGGAGGAGTGGTGCTGGGTGAGGGGGTGTACATCTGTCCTCCCAGCAACTCTGGAGACTGAAGCAGGAGGATTGCAAGTTTGAGGCCAGCCTGAGCAACTTAGCAAGACCCTTTCTCAGAAGGTCAAAGGGCTGGGGGTGTAGCTCAGGGACAGAGGGCTTGTCTATCATGAATGAGGCCCTGGATTTAGTCCCCAGCACTGGAGGGAGAAGGGGGAGAGGAAGAGTTTATTTCAGCTCCAAGTTTCAGAGGTTTCTGTCCTCTGTGCTTTGGGCCTCTGGTGGCCCAGAACATCATGGCGGGAGCACATGGCAGAGGGGCCTGTTCCCCTTGGGAAGAGACACAGGAAGGGGCCAGGATCCTGAGATCCCCTTCATGGGACGTCCCCAGGGACCTAACTTCCTTCCACTAGGCCCCACCTGCTATAGGTGCTACCACCTCCCAATCGTGTCCCTGGCCTGGGGACCAAGCCCCCAGTACATGAACCCCTGGGGGTCATTTAAGATCCAAACTATTCTGAAACACTAGGGACATTCACACAAGCCATCCCCCCACCATCTCCAGAACTTTCTCAGCCTCTCAAATAGAAGCACTGTCCCCACGAAACGCTAACTCCCCATCGCCCTCCAGCTCCGGGCACCTACCCTTCTCCTCTTTCTGACCTTGACTTCTTGAGGTACCTGGCACAGTGGAGTCACGTGGAATTTGTCCCTTATTTTATTTTTTTTTTTAGAGAGAGTGAGGGGGGGGAGAGAGAGAGAGAGAGAGAGAGAGAGAGAGAGAGAATTTTTAATATTTATTTTTTAGTTCTCGGCGGACACATCTTTGTTTTGTATGTGGTGCTGAGGATCGAACCCGGGCCGCACGCACACCAGGCGAGTGTGCTACAACTTGAGCCACATCCCCAGTCCGAATTTGTCCCTTATTGACCGGCTTGTTTCACTTGGCGTGACTTCAAGGTTACCCCACTGCACGGGTCTCTCTGGATGACCGTGTTCCCGGGTTTGTCTGCACCAGGCCCACGCTCAGTGGGTCCCACACGGGCCTTACAGGACTCTCCTACTCCTGCTGCGGGGACAGTTACTCTCTTACCATGTTGCAGTGGAAACTGAGGCACAGAGATCTTAGCTACCGTGCCCACGTTCCCATAGCCAGTCGGTGGGGAAGAGCGGTGTACATGTGGCTCTGACTGGCGCTGTGTGTACCTGTGGCCGCCAGTCTACACCCCACAGCAGCACGGGACGAGTGCTCTACAAGGGCAGACCACACCGGCTGCTGTCGCCGTCACACATCCGTCCATCCAACTCCGCGCTTGACGCCGGGCTGTGGGGTTGACCATAAAGACCTGGACGGAGCCCCTGTTGCCCTGGGCAGCCCAGGCAGGTGGAGGGGTGGCTGTGACCTGATTCTGAATCTCGAAGGCCAGGCTGTTGGGATTTTCCTGTGGACAGTGGGGCCTGTCGAGGTCTTTGCTGGAGGCAGGACTTGCCCAGGCCAGCGGGTCTCAGCCCCACTCTTCCTCTTCTTGCCCTCGGACCCAGCCTTTCTTGCCTGGGAAATTCAGGGCCTTGAGGAGCCTCAGGGCCCAGTGGGATCCAAGGCCACTCTGCACCCACTGCACTGTCTCCATCGCTCTCCCAACTGGCTGAGCTCTGTCTTTCTCTTGCATGTCACACTTAGGGACAAGGTGGGGGAGGCCTTGTGGAGTCCCTGCCAGCGTCACTACTGCCAGTTTCCAGTGGGAGCATCTTCCCCATCCGCTCATCTGAGGCTTGGGGAGGCTAGGGAGTCCTTAACTCCTGGAAGTAGAGCTGACCACTCAGGGTCTTCCCTGCCTTCCACACCTGCAGCCCATCCTGCCCCTGTGAAGCCAGAAACCCTGCCGCTTACCCTATTAGTTTTTGTCACTGTGACAAAATACCTGAGAAAATCAACTTAGAGGAGGAAATCTTTTATTTTGGCTCACAGCTTCATTACTTTTGGCCTTCGGTAGAGGAGAACACCAAGGTGAAATGGCATGGTGGCTGGGAAGCAGAGGAGAAGGCCAGGAAGGGGAAGGACAAGATGTAGTTTCCAGCCAGGAGCAGTGGCGCACACCTGCAATCCCAGCAACTTGAGAGGCTGAGGCAGGAGGATCCCCAATTCGAGGCCAGCTGCAGCAATTTAATGAGGGCCCTGAGCAACCCAGTGAGACCCTGTCTTAAAAAAAATATAAAAGGGCTGGGAATGTTGCTCAGTGATTAAGAGCCCCTGGGTTCAATCCCTGGTAGCCCCTCACCCCCCCAAAAAGATGTAGTTCCCAAGGAACCAGTTCCTTCGGCCAGCCCCCACCTCCCGCACTTTCTGCCTCTCCCCCATCAAGCCATCAGATTGGGAATCCCTCATGGACTGATCCATGGATGAGTCCACTCATGAGCTAATTGTTTCCTCAAAGCCCCACCTCTGAACATGACTGCTTTGAGGACCAGACCTTCAACATGAGCTTTGGGGGACATTCCAGATCCAACCAGAGCACCCCCGAACCCCACGCCCCGCACACAGGTGGTGCCCACAGATGCACCCTTGGTGAACAGATGCAGCACGTTCCACTCGTGGGGTCCTAGGGCCTCTCTCGCACTGTTGCAGAAGAGGAAGCTGGGGCTCAGAGAGGACTCAAAACGGCCTTTGGTTCTTTGGACAATGGTAGTAGTACATGCACAGAAGTGAACACTACCCAGGGCCACCAGGGGGGCAGTTCCCAAGTGTGCCCATGAGCCCGCTGGGATCCACAGGTCCTCATGTCCCCCACAGCCTTTCCAGTCCTGTGTTTCCCTGGCGAGCGGTCAGACTCCGGGAGGTTGAGCTGGGGAGAGTCCTGGGATAGGGGCTGAACAGGTTCCTGGGGCCACCAGGGTGCTGGCTCCTGCTGAGGGTGTCTGTGCCTCTCTGCAGGGTCACTGGATGCCCATCAGGCCCCATCCCAGGCCCTGAATGAGACCCAGTGGGCACTGGAAGGTCTGAGACTACAGCTAGGCTCACGGGGAGCCCTGCAGCGGAAACTGAGGCTGCTGGAGCGGGAGTCGGAGCAGCAGGAGCTGCAGATTCAGGGCTTCGAGAACGACCTCGCTGAGATCCGCGCAGACAAGCAGAACTTGGAGGCCATTCTGCACAGCCTCCCCGAACACTGTGCCAGTTGGCAGTGAGGCCCCTAGGTCCCAGCACACACTCCCCACCTCCTGTTTGCTGGCTTGGGCACACACACCCCTCCACAGGTGTGCCCACACAGGCGTACCACCAAAACAGGGGGCCGTGTGCCCCATGTGAATACCACTCTCCCTCCCTGGTGTGTCTGGGCCTTCCTCCTGATGGAAGTAGTGAGGACCCACTCACAAGTGGCCCTGTGTGTAAGGCCCTGCTGGGACGTCTTCCCTGCACATCTGTGTAAGACACACACAAGCGTTTAGTCTCCCGCATGCACACAGGATAGTCAGTCCTCTGTTGCGGTGAGAGCCGCCTTGTGTGGACACCCTCTGCAGGTGGGGCAGCTTGTGCAAATTCCCTGCAGAGCTAAGGCTTCCAAGCTCCAGACAGCAGGGGCCCAAGTAGTACTGGCACCTGGGAAGATGAGAGGGACTGCAAAGAGCTGGACCCAAGGCCCAGGGTCCCCTGAGGCCATAGCACGGTCTGCTAATCCAGCGGGACAAGTCCCACTGCTGACAGGAACATCCTTGTCTTTCTGGACACTTCCCTTCCAGGGTCTGGGTCTGCCCCAGACTCAGCTGCAGGTATCCTGGGCCCTGGTCTCCTTTCAGCCTGTGATCTGTCCAGAAAGCCAGGCCCTCAAGGGTCCAATGGGACCTGAATCGTGGGGCCTTAGGCCACTGGGAACACCCCTTTGTGCCCCTGCTGACCGGGTTAACTTTGATTGACACTTCCTAAACTGGCCCTGCAGCTCTGTCTACCACCTGTGGGTGTGGAACCCTGGCCGCCATTCCAGTCTGTCCTGCCTGGGAGTCCTCCTGTGGCCAGGCCCTGGGGCCTCTGGCCTCCCGGCATTTCCTCCTGGCTTTCCTGCGCCCTCTCCTGGGCCGTCTTCCAGAAGACAGCAGGGCCTTGGCACAGTGGTGACTTGTGCCCTCCTCCCTCTGTTTCCCGTGCCCCTCACCCTGTCAAGGGAAACGTGTGGCAACGTGGACCTATTTATGAGGAAATAAAGAACCCTTTCCCCAGCTGGTGACATGTCTTTTGATCCTTTACTGCTGGTGGGTAGCCAGGCCGAGCTGTGGCACACGTGTGGCAGTGCCTCTGAGGATGCCCAGCGAGCAGGTGGAATGGATGTGTGCCGACCCCTCCTGTCCACACACATGGAGCCTTGCTGAGGTCCCGGCACCACTTTCCTCTTGGCTCGGGGGCGGGGGGACTTGTCAGACAAAGTCCAGGGGCTGGGGGAGCTTGAGAGATGGATAGAGGCCCTCAGTGGACCTTTGGTTTAGGTGGAGACACGGAGGCAGGAAATAGTGATCTCAAAATAGTGTCCTGCTGGGTGTAGAGGCACACACCTGTGATCTCAGCCACTCAGAGGCTGACACAGGCGGATCACAGCTCAAGGCCAGTCTCAGCCACTTAGACCCTACCTCAAAATGAAAAAGGGCTAGGGACTTCGCTCGGTGGTAAAGCATTCCTGGATTCAATCCCCAGTATAAAAAAAAAAAAATGAAAAAAAATAAGTTTGTGGCTGGCCTGGGCAATTTAGGGAGACCCTGTCCCAAGAAAGAAAACTAAAAAGGGCTGGGGGTGCAGCTCAGTGGTAGAGCACAGTGGTAGAGTTCCATCGCCAGTACCTTAAACGACAACTCCCACAGCAAGGAGCAGGGAGGGAGGCTGGTGAGGACACGGGGGCAGGGAGGGGCATTCTGGACAAGGCAGCAGTCTGGGGTTGGAGTGGGCCTGGCCAGCATGGGTCCCTCTGGAAACCCCGGTGGAGGATGGGGTGCTAGAGCACACTCCATCAGGGTTCCCCGCCACAAGCCCACAGCGCTTCCTGAATTGGTTTAGGCAGAAAAGGAGAGTCTGTTGGAACCCTGGGGTGGGAAAGGCTGCCCTGCCTTGGGGGCAGCCTGAATGAGCCTGCGTGGTTGGGAGGTCTTGCTCCTACTCTCCCCACCTCCTCTCTTGATCTCGGCCTCTGCTTCTCTCTCTCTCTCTCTCTCTCTCTCTCTCTTTCTCTCTCTCTCTCTCTCTCTCTCTCTCTCTCTCTCTCTCTCATTAGCTCAGGTCTTTCCCTTTTGCAGATCAACTTTCTTAGCTCTTCTTATACTTGATGGCAGAGGACAACCCCACCCCAAGGCTCTGGGTTTGCATGACATCAGGTCAAATCCTTGCAAGAGATACTAAGGTGGACACCTGTCCTGGCTCCAGCTTTCCAGGAGGGATCCACCCAGCTGGATTCAGAACTCTCCTCCTCATTCAGGATAACGAGGATCCTAACTCGGTTCAAATCCACACCATGAGAGATGGCCCAACAACTGGTCGGGGATGGCATGTAGAGGAGGGTGCACTCCTCCACAGAGATCCTTAAAATCAAGGAAAGGTTAATGTGGTCAGCACTATTAAGCTGAGCTTGGGAGTGTACATTTCCAGGCTGGGAGGGAGGCGGTTGCTCCACTGGGAATTTAGTCTGTTGTGAGCAAGGCTGAGTAGATAGGAGTTCTTCAAAGACCTCTGGGACAGGGTCTGAAGTCCCTCTGGTCCACACCCACAGTTTCCCAGTTGACAGACCTTCTGATGCCTCTCTTGACATGGCGTGGGCTCAACAAAATCCAGTCCCAGCATCCTGGTGGGTGGAGAACAGGCTTCCTCTCCATCCACGGTGATGAACTGCAGGCCTGACAGCTTGTGACTTGTGTGACTGATCATGCTTGATGTGTGCAGAGTCACTCTCTGGCCTCAGAGGTGGGGCTGCTCACTGCTGGGTGGAATGTGGCAGCTGCTGAACATCTGGCTAGCAATGCAGCCACGCAGCTGAGCAGTGAGGTGGCTTCTGCCCTACTGGATGGCTGAGTCAGGTCAACCAGCCCAACTAGCCAGGGTGCCAGGCTTTCTGAGCCTGGATCAGGAGCTGCATTTATGAAGACCCTGTTCAAAGTCCACTTGGCATCCGGGTAGACAGTCTCTGATCTGCCAGGGTATAACTCCCAAGTCCTGCTTCTCTCCAGGCTTTTATGCTCTGCTCAAACCATCGAGAAAAAGTTTTAACAGCTCCCACCTAGTGACATGCTCTTGTTTTCCCCACTCTGAAGAGAGTATTGAGGCTCAGGCAGATCAGGTCCCTTGACCTTGGCTATACAGGTTGTCCAAATCCAAAATCTAGGAGTGAAAGGACAGAGAGTAACCAGGAGAAACTGGAGCTGGCCGTGCTGGGGAGCTGAGGACTGGTCCTCGAATGACTGAGCTGACTTTGGCCACATGCCATTCTGCCTAGCCCCACTCTGGGGACAGCCTGGCCATTACTCTCTCCACTGGCAGTCAGGAAAAAAAAAAGATGATCAGATGGTCCCAGGATCCCAATTCTTTTTGATTACTTATTTTTTAAATTGTAGATAGACATGACACCTTTCTTTCTTTTTTTTTTTTTTTTATGTGGTGCCGAGGATCGAACCAGGGCTTCACATATGTGAGGCGAGACTCCACCACTGAGCCACAACCCCAGCCCCCAGGATCCCCATACTAAGTGTTCTGGTGGAGACAAATACTGTGGGGAAGGAGAGTCCCTGATCCAATCATGTGCTGATGGAGTCTTCCTTGGACCAGGTAGGTAGTGCCTGTCCATGCCAGTGTCCCCAGCATAATGATTAGGACTGGCCCTTCCACTCTCAAACTGATCTGGTTTGGACACTAGACTTCATGGTCACTCTAGTTACAAAGTCCCCAGTTCTTTTAAGTTTTAGGTGGACACAAGGTCTTTATTTTACATGTATATAGTGCTGAGGATTGGACCCAGGGCCTCTGCATGCTAGGGGAGCGCTCTGCCACTGAGCCACCACCCCAGCCCCAGCCCCCAGGTCTTGCATCCTGAGTCCTCCTCTCTGGGTTTTTTGGCTACTTTATGGTTGCCATCCCAGGCTTGGGCTTCCCTGCTCTTCCGTAAAATGGGCATGCCAGGTCCTATTTCACAGAACTTTGAGAGTGCAATGACTGGTGTGCAATGCCAAGCGCCTGGCACACAGTGGGAGCCTAAGACAGTTCTATTAACAAGACACAAATTCATCCAATTGACTTAAAGGGCCTTGGTGTCACAGTGGCACTACTGCGCAAACAGCTTCAGTAATGCGACAGCCTTCATTGGCTGAGCGCGTAATCCGTGCCTCGCGACCCCGCTTGATGCTCATTCGGGTCCTGGTCCCACGAAGTGTGTACCCAGATCGCCAGGTGGACTCGCCGCCAAGGTCCAGGCAGGGGTGGGGAGGGAGAGGTTGAGCGCGGTCCGCGCACTGCATTGTCCCGGTCCTTCAGCAGAGGGGCGGGCGGCGGGCTTCCCGGCCAGCATAATAGCCGCTTTGATGCCCGCGGCCCGGGAGTGGAGGGGAGGGGACGAAGAGAGGGGAGGGGACGAAGAGAGGGGAGGGGACCAGGGGAGTGGAGGGGAGGGGATAAGGAGAGGGAAGGGGAGGGGACGCGGGGCCCGGGCCGAGGGAGGGGTGTGTCCGGCCGCCGCGCGGTTCCTCCGCCCCTCGCTCCCGCCGCCACAAGCCGCCGAAGCTCGGACCAGGCGCCAGTCTCTCCTCCTCGTCCCCCGCGGTGGCCGCCAAGCCCCGAGCCGGCGGGAGCGCGGCGCTCATCATGTCGGTCGCGCTCAGCAACAGGTTCCAAGGTAGGCGTCGTGTCCCCCAGCGTCCCCACCTGTGCGCGCGGGGCAGACCGCGGGGCGCGCGGCGCGCGGGAACTCGGCGCGGGAGGGGACGCGTGGCCCGGGAGCCCCGCTACCCGGCCGCTTCTTTGTCTCTTCTAGGAGGAAAGGCGTTTGGCTTGCTCAAAGCCCGGCAGGAGAGGAGGCTGGCGGAGATCAACCGGGTAAGCCGCGGCCCAGGGCAGCGCGCGGGTCGCCCCAGCTGTGCGCCTCGGGGCCCTGGCGGTTCCCACTGCCCAGCGGTGCCGCCTTCAGCCAGGCAGTGTCCGCCGCAAAATTTACCCTCTTCCTCCCCTTCCCCGGGGCTTCCCTCGGTTGCCTCTCTGGCCCCAGCCCTTTCGCCTCCGACTCCAGGTAGGTCCGCTCCACCTCCCTGCTCGGGGCCTGGCGTCTCGGGTTGCAAGCTGTTACCCTCGCTAGGGCGGTGGGGCCCTTCCAGGAGCTGCTGCCAGCCTGGATGTGGGCTCCCTGCAAGCCCGCCAGGGACCCGCGCAGGGTTTTGGCGCCAGAAGGGACTCCCAGACCAAGGCTGTCCACCACACAACATAGGCTCTTGGTTCAGTGAAATGTTGGCGGTTCCCTGTGGCCTCCTTCTTACCACTCTGCCCTAACACACAGCTTCTTTCCAACTTGTAGGAAAAGTTACTGCAGGGACTACTTGCTTATTTTGATGGTTTTGGTGAATTTCTGTAAAGAAATCCTTCCAGCTGCTGCCAGGCACACAACAGGAGTCTACATAAGTTTGGTTAATGATCGTGTGGATCCTAGGAGATGAGGAAAGGTTGTCAGGGACTGCTTGGGTTGGTCAAGGTCAGAGGCACCACAGCAGCGCACTCCAGGGTCCTGCAAGACCTGGCCTCGGACACGTACCAGCTTGGCGGTCTTCAAGGGCCTGTCACCTGGGGGCAGGGTCACTGTGAGGACTCAGTGAGGGCAGGTGTGCAGCCTGCATGAGCCAGCACTGGCACTGGGCACCCGGGAGGGTACTAGAGGTATTTGCTGAGGAAGGCGTCTCCCAGGCTGCTTCCTAACTGAGGGCAGAGTTGTGCCCACTGAAACAAGCCTGGCATTCCTCATGCTGGCTCTTTTGGGCACGGGTGTGTCTAGCACCTGAGCCCAGCTTAGGGTCCTAGGTGGAAGCTGGTGGAGTCAGCAGAGCCCCGGTGGAGGCTGTGGAGAGGTGGGCTCAGGGGCTGGAGCTGGGTGAAGGATTTCTTCTTGCCAGCATCTTGATCTTGATTTCCTCCTAGCTTTTCTTGGATGGCCTTGAAGTAGGCGGCCTGTCTCTTGTCTTCCACTGAGCTATGGGGTTCTCTGGAGGGCTCTGGGCACCTCAGGGTTCGTTCCATGTGGATCTTAGCTGAAAGATGGTCTGGACATCAGGCTGAGGCTCAGGGGTCCTGGCCTGCCGGGCTCCTTCCCAGCTTGTTCTGCACCAGGCTGACCTGGGTCTTGGCTACTCTAACCCTCTGGACAGGAGCCTGGGACCCTGACCTCATACAGCCCCCTGGGCCACTTGGCTGGGCGGGGTTCTGAGCTGGCTGGATCCACCCACAGGCAGCAGGACCCTGAGCCAGAGGCAGCTGCAGGGGTGGGGGTGGGGATGGGGGTTCGGTGACTGCATTTGGATGGCCAAGGAGCTGAGTGCATGGGACTTTCTGTGCCCACTCCATACTGTGGATGCAGGTAAGGGTGCCTGGGATGGGGTTGTTTCAGGAAAGGGACCGGTTTGGCTCAGAAAGAGGAAGGGTTGTGCTATCAGGGACTGATTTGGACAGCACTGGGACTGGAGAAAGTGAGCAAGAAAGGGCTGTGTTCTAACCATCTCAGGGCCTTAATGCCCAGAGAGGGCAGGCAGCTAACTCCAGGACACACAGGAGCCAGCAGTAGGGCTCACAGTCTAGTGCCTGTCCCTGCCTAGATGCTGTCCCAAGATCCATTATGTGAGTCCAGGCTGCAACTCAGGGTGTGGGCTCCTAGTAGAAGGAAGCTTCAGGATCCAACTGGAACCTTGAGCTGTTTCCAGACCACAGCAGGTCAAGGTGGCCACACTAGTTTAGAGTCATGAGGAAGTTACCAAGCACTGGTCCCGTGACCTTGGGCAAGCCACCTCACCGCTCTGGGTCTCCTTTGCCAAGAAGATAATGGTGGTTGTGATTTTTCAGGGAGATAATCTGTGTAGAGTGCGGGTGGGAGGTCAGACAGCTGTCTGGATTGTTGTCATCTGTTTGGGGCCTCAGGGTTTAGGGAGTGGAAACCTGGGATATTCCTGAGATACTGAACCGCCCATCCTGACTGCTTCTCCCGGCTGCAGTGGGAGCAGTGGGCCCTGCCCCGTCCAGTGCCTCTGCATTAATCAGTGGAGATGCCCGGTATCACCTGTAAGTGACAAGTGACGCCAGTGGCTCAGGAGGCTGAGGCTGGAGGATCGCAAGTTCAAAGCCAGCCTCAGCAATTTAGTGAGGCTCTAAGCAACTCAGTGAGGCCTGTCTCTAAATAAAATATAAAAAAGGGCTGTGGCTCAGTGGCTAAGTGCCCAGGGTTTAATCCCTGGTACCAAAAGTAAAATAAAATAAAATCAGTGGAGATGACCAGATACTGAGAGTCGTTCTGCTTGAGGGTCTGAGTCTGATTCACCCAACACTGTGGCCTCAGTGAAAGATCCTGGAGTAGAATATTCTAGAGAGAACCAAATCGGCAGCCTGGACAGCCTTCCTCTGGGTGCAGTTTCACTGTGCTAGAGAGGATTCTGGGGGTGGGTGGAGCAGAGCCCAGTGGCCCTGTGGAAGCTGGAAACCGTGCAGGTCAGGGTGTCATGGCTCACTGCTTGGGGGTTGCATGACCTGCTGCTGTCCCCAACAGCTTGGGCACCAGTTGGCTGCTGCTTGGGGCAGAACCCCCCTGGGCTGGCAGCTCTGAAGGGCCTCTCTGGGCCAACACACTTGTTTCCTTTGGGGCCTTTCTCCTTCCCTGGTGTGGGCAGCTTCTAGAAGACCCAGTCTTAGCAATTTTTATTCTAAGAGATTTTAAAAGTCAAAGTGGAAGAAGATCTGTGTGCGCCTAGAGGTCCCGGTGGGGATAGGGAGACGGGGGCCATACGAGTTTTGCTTTATTTGGTTTCACTTTAGTTTCTGCCAGTGTCTCCGGGGCAACTGGAAGGTGCCAGTGCTGTACCAGGCATGCTGTGGGCACAATCTCAGCAAACGTCACTTTTGCCCTACGATGGCTGCTGTTCTTCCCATTTTACAGGAAACAAGGCTGAGAGGGGTTGAGTAGATGGCCTGGGTTGAAACAGCCACAGCTTGAACCCAGACCTTTGGCCCAGGCTCCACTCTGGACTGGCCCCTCTGTGGGCGTCCCCCCCCCCTCCTGTGTGCGCATGTGCATGTGCACATTAGTACCGCTGGAGGGGCAGGCTCAGAGGGCACCTCCTACTCCTGCCACATAGCTGGCATTCCCTGTCTCCTGGTGGAATGTAGGTGACCCCAGGCCAGCAAGGCCCGGCCTTAGATGGCAAAGGCAGCAACTTTCTCCAGCAGTGGGTCTGGGTGGGCCTGTGCCTGGGGGAAGCAGGAGGAGCCGAGAGGACAGTAGGGCTGCTCTCGAGTTGGCCGGCGGGCAGCCAGGATCCTTTACTACTACAGTGTGAGCTGTGTCCCTGGCCTGCCTTGTCATGTGTCATCTCATGAACCCCCTTCAGCAGAGCGCTCCATCCACTGTCAGAGTGGATCTCGAAACATCCCGCGGGGTGAGGATCACCATGACTCGCGGTTCAGAGACTCAGCCCAATGAAGTCAGCTGCCCAAGGTCACCAGCCAGGAAGTGGCAGGGGCAGGTCTGTGTGACTCCAGATGCCCTGGCCCCTGTCCACCAGGTGGCTGCAGTCTGATGGTGACACAGGCTTCTTGTTTATGTGGATAAGGATCTCTGGCTACTATCCTGAAGTCCCAGCCCTCCAGGGTCAGATGGAGGGCACTCAGCATCCCTTGTCACATTTAGAGGTCCAGTGGTGCCATCTTCACTGGAAGGGAGCTGGCAGGGCGGGCTGGGAATCTCTGCCCAGGGTGTACGTGCCCTTGGCCCCTCTGGGACATATATGACCTCTGAAACCTGACCCAGGTAGATACACAGGTGCGTCTCTTTTCCTGTACCACCCTCTCCCTGCCTAGGTGAATGTGCCCAGTTGGCATTGCTGGGTACCCTTCTCTCTTGCTCTCCCTTAATATATTATAAGGGAGATGGTGATAAGTAGCCACGTGAGCCTCTGGGGATTTAGTGTCCCCGGCAGGTCCGGTCAGTTGTGACCTCGCTGTGGCCATGTCACAGTCAGCTGGAGATGGAATTTCTGCAGGGTTTGCTTCATTTATGTGGTTGCTAGGGTGTTTTTCTTGAGCTCCCCATCTATTGGCGAGGACACAGTGTCCGGATGAGGCCCCAAGCCCTGTGGAATATGAGCCTGCTGTCCTTGTGGGTGCACATTACAGGCTCCTGCTATTTGCCAGGTGACCGGGCGGGCATTTGTGGCCTGGCCCTGGCCCTTTAAGAGCCTGTGGACTGCGTTGGAGGCCTCCTGGCCTTGGAATGGGGCTGCCTCTCCTTGTGGTTCCTGCCCAGGGCGTCAGCTGCCAGCCCCTTGGATGGCCTCCAAGATGGTGGTATCTGCCCACCCTAAAATTCTGCTGCGGCTAATACATAAAGACAGGCCTGGAGGGCCGGGAGCAAGGGTCTGCGAGAAGGTGCTAGAGGTACCAGCCCCAGAAGGGGGTTAAGTCAGGGAGCTGTGGGCAGGTGGCAGGGTTCCAAGGCGAGCAGGGGCCACCAGCCTCCAGTGGTTTTGGAATTGGCCCATCCTGGGCTTGAGCACCTGGACAGGGCTCTGGGGTAGGTGGGGTGACCCATGGGCATCAGAGACTGTGGATGACTGAGCAGGCAGCAGGGAGCCCATAAGACTGAGGGACTGTTCTCTGGGGCTGCAATGGAAGCCAGCACTCTGTCCCCTGTGGATGGCTGGCACTGGCAGGTCAGTCAGGAGCCTGAGGATGAAGTGAAGCCTGCCCTCCATGACAGAATGTCAGAAGGACTTCCGGGCATGTCCAGGCAGAGAGAGCAGTGGGTGGGTGCTTTCTCTGTGTGACTGGTCTCTTGGGACGGCTTGAATTTGGATGATCCCAATGCACGGTAGACATGGCCGGCTCTTCCTAAGTGTTGGGACCGGGCTCTTCCAATGCAGAGAGCTCACTTAATCCTTGCAGCAGCTCATGAGGAGTCCTTCATTGTGTCTGCACTGCAGGTGAAGACACTGAGGCCCAGAGTGGTAAAGCAAGTTGCCCAGGGTCACAGAACTACTAAATGCTGGAGCCGGGATTGGCACCCGGGCAACCTGATTCAACCCCCCCATCCCTCTGCCCACACATCCTGTGCCCAGAGTTTATCTACATGGGGCTTCCCGGCATTGTGACTTTAGGCAAGACCGCCTCCTTTCTGGAGCTTGCTGTCCCCATCTGTTGAACAAGGAATGCAACAGGGTGCTCTGAGGAGGCCCTCTGGGGTCAGTGCTGGGCAGATGTTTTCACTCTCTGCTGCCTTCCTGTTTGCACCTGTGGGGCACGCTGGCCCTTGAGCACTGACAGGTGGGCTTATTGCTTCCTGTGCGGCCCCCTCATGCTCCCACCTGCTTGCATTTCCGTAGTTTGGATGCGGGGAGGAGTTGGGAGGAGACTGGCATAGCACTGCTAAAGGCTGTGCCCTCCGGAATAACCGACTGCAGCTGTCCTGAGTAAAGCTGCCCGCAGGATTGGCTTTGCCTAGAAACCTGTGGCCAGGCTCCCTTCTCCTTATTTGAAGCGGGGACAGTGGAATGAGACAGACCCTGTGTCCTCTTGAACAAGTTGAGCTACCTCGCTGAACCTCTGCTGTTCCATCTGTCAGATGGGTGCGTAGACAGGGGGAGCGAGAACTCACAACCAGCCTAATCCAGGGAACAGCGGTCTGATGACTAACGGTGGGCTGTGGGGAGGGCAACCTCCTTGTCCAGACAGAAATGTTAGAAATCAGTAATAATAAGGCCCTAACAGTTATTTAGCATGTCTTAAGTGCCAAGTGTTGAATCTAGCACTTTACACATACTTAACCTGCATGCTGTAGTTCTTGGGAAAGGCCTGGATGATAGATATGAGCTTTTTTTTTTTTTTTTTTTTTTTTTTTTTTAGTTTTAAGTGGACACAATATCTTTATTTTACATTTATGTGCTGCTGAGGATCAAACCCAGTGCCTCATGCATGCTAGACGAGCGCTCTACCACTGAGCACAACCCCAGCCTTAGATATGAGCTTTTTTAAATTCCTTAGACAGGGAAACTAAGACATAGATAAATGAAGTGATTTCCACAAAACTACCAAGTGGATTCCGACTCGGGCTTTCTGGCTCTAAGCCTGCCTTTTTTATGATTTTTTGCTTTTCTTCCAAATATCTGGGGTGACTTCAGTCTCTCCTCTGCCCATAGGCCCAGGTCAGAGCGGCCAAGGTGGGTCCTGAACAGAGAGGGCGCCTGCTCCCTGGGCAGGGCTGTGCCCAAGGCCAAGCAGGGATGTGGAGGGAGGGTAGCTGCAGGGAGAAGCTGGGCTGAGTGTGAGCAGGAACTCCAAGTCTGGAGCGGGTGGGAGCTGTGTCCTGCCCCCAGCCTGCCTCCCCCACCCCCTGCCAGGGCACAGCTGCCCTATACTCGGGTCGGAAGGCTGCCCACCCACTCATGAACTGGTCAGCTGCCTCCCCCGCCCTGGCCACTTTGTGGTCCTAGCATTTGTCATTGTTGGCTGTGAGGAAAGACATGAGACTGTTCCCTGAGTCCCTTCCCACCTCTGTCACACATGCACACACTTTTGCAAAACAGTCTGGTGGTTTCAGGGGGGAGAGGGGAGGAAGTAACTGTGGGCCAATGGCATCTTTGCCATCCTTCAGCAGATGCTATCGAGTGCCTGCTCTATGCTGGGCATTGCTGAGTGCTGGGCACCCGGCAATCCCAGTACAAGAAGCATGTCCTCCTGGGACCTGAGGCTGAAGACCTGCCTCCTGCCAGTGTCCACTTTCTGGAAGGCTTCCGATCCTTGGCTGTGCACAGGCTGGAGCCCAGGCAGCACCCCCTGTGGAGTTTATTCCAGCCTGGTCCCTTGCTGTGCAGCACAGGTTATTTATCTTCTCTGAGTCCCAATTCGTTTGCTCATCCTGGAAATGTTTATTGAGCATCTATATGTGGATCCTGCGTCCTAGCAGGGGACACAGTGGTCAGTAGCCATACCAAGCAATGCCAGTGGAAACCGTGCCAGGGGAAGCTCATCCCACGTCGAGCACAGCGAGGTGGATTAGAAGAAGCAGGGACAGTCTGCAGTGGACAGCATAAATGGGGGGTGGGGGCGATGGCCTCATAGAGGTGATATCAGCCAAAGTCTTGAAAGAGGTGATGGAGAGAATCATGCGTAGATGTGGGGGGCAAAGGTCCTGAGTTGAGAGTGAGCTTGGCACACAGGAGGCACAGAAAAGAGGCCAGGGTGGTTAGGTCCCTTACTAGTGGTGGAGGGCAGGAAGGGGGTTCTCAAATTAAACAGTGTGTCAGATGGTGCCCTGTGCTGAGGAGCAAGCTCTCTCTTGGTGTAAAGGTGATCATCCATGTCCACGTCCCCAGCGGCTCTGCCTGCTGAGAGCCTGGCCCCTGGGGGGCCAGTGAACAGAAGCCATTCTTAGCTGCTTCTGCAGTTTGTGCTTGCTCTGGCCTTGCTCTGTGCTGCTGCCTTGTTGTTCTGGTCTGTCCGTGTGCAGGATTTGTCTCTAAGACAGGAACTGTGTCTCTCTCCTGAGCCCACAGCCTGCAGGGGGGCCAGGTAGACCCAGATCCTGGGGTGGTTGGTACCTATGGGCTGGGGCTGGGGCTGGAGCAGGATTGTCAGCCAGAGCATGGGAGCCGAGAGGCCTGCAGCGGCTCCCGGATGCTGGGCCTGCCTGTGTTCTTGGGCCTCCTCCCAACAAAGTTCCAGTTCTTGATAAAGTGAAGGGAAGGCAGGGTAGTGTAGTGAGCTGGGCCTCCCACAACCCCCGGAGGGAGCCATGTGCTGGGTGGGTTTCTCCCCTCGAAGGGCCCTGAGCTGAGGTGGAGGAGCCGCAGAGAGGCCATATTCTGCCTCACACTCACAATCAAACCTGCTCTTACTGAATGTTGGTGTCCTTCTCCCAGGAGTGGTCCCTAGGGAGGCGCAGGTGCCCAGGGAGGTGAATGCAGCCGTGCCGTTTCCCTCTAGTGATCAGAACCCGGACTGCCTTGTAGTGATGCAGGTTCTCGCCACTTCTCGCTGATTTGAGCCTCTCCCAGCATCTGAGGGGCAGCAGGCTAGAGATTAAAACCCCTGTTTAACAGATGACAAAGCAGGTGAGAGGGGAATGGACTCCAGAGCTGTGGCAGTCATTTTCTGGCCAGGGAAGATACTAATGTGATACGCTGATTGATAGGAGAATCACATAGACCCAGCAGAAGTCTCTGATTACCCCCAGCTGGTGGCTAAGGCAAGAGAGGTGCAGGGGCAGTTGATTGCTGGGATCCCATATCTATGGAATCAGGGATGGACCCAGGCGCATGGCTGGGGCACTGGGCTTCTTGGATCCTGGAGTCAGGGACTGGGCAGGGGTCCGTGGCACAGGCCCCCTGCCAAAGCTGTGCAGTTTCATAGAGCAGACCCTCCAGGCACCTCCCCAAGCTGCTGAGCAAACTTCCACCCCAGGGTAGAATGTGGGGATTCGCCTCTGGGGGTTGATAGGAAACCAGGGCCAACAGGGTGAGCCCTGCCTGGTCATGCCTGGCCGCCCAGCAGGAGGGAAGGCAGCCAGGCTCTGGGGCCATGTGCCAGCAACTTCTGTCCCCAAACCCTTGCTCAGCTCTGTTCTTGCCTCGGTAGGAGTTCCTCTGTGACCAGAAGTACAGTGATGAAGAGAACCTGCCAGAAAAGCTCTCGGCCTTCAAAGGTGAGCTAGGGCTGGCTGCCCTGTCATTCTGGGGAGAGCTGGGCTGGCCCTTCGGCCCCTGGCACACGGGACTCCTTAACCTCACAGGACTGGCCTATGACCGGTTCATCCAGAATGTTCCTCTTCCTGGCAGGCTTTGAGGCAGGGGTCCCCTGAGGATTGAAGCAGGCCCATCTCCCTGCCACCATGGGCCCCTTGCCTGCAGGCCCTGCCCCTCTTTCCGGGCCGCCCAGCAGGACTCAGGTTGGCTCCTGCCCGCCCTGTCCAGCCCCGCTCGCTCCCGGGGCCCAGCACACAATCCGCTCTTTGTGAGCCGTCCTTGCCTCTCCCCCTCAGCAGTGGAGCGTCTCAGGAGCCCCTGTGGAGAATGGACATTTGTGTCACCACAGTGGGGCAGGGGGGCAGAGTTTCTGCCCATTGAATCCCAGCAGCACGGGATGAAAAGAAAACAGGCCCTGGGAGCCCGCGTGGGGAGAGGGGCAGCATAAAGGTCCCTCTGTTCGGGGCCCTGGTGCTTGGTTCCCAGCCCGCGGTTGGAAAGGAGAGGAGCTGGCATACGAGGAGCCAGGCAGACCCACCTTTCTCGCCCCAGGGAAGCGCTTGGGGCACTGGAGCCCTGGACTCTACAGAGGACACTTGGTAAAAATCCCAGAGGACGCAGCCCCCTCCCAAGCATCTGCATTGTGAGCATCCCCCCTGCTCCAAGCAGAGGACCTGCCAAGTGTGCCTCGAATCGAATCTCTTAGCTCAGTTGTTCTGCAGCAGGACTTGGATGGCTAATGATATGCATAATAGCCGCCAGGTGCCTGTTCCCTAGCAGCCTGCATGGTGAGCTCCCCAAATCACTCCATCCCCTAGGAGGGAGTTGGTGCAGTCGTTAATTTAAAAAACAAAGACACTCAGGCTCAGGAGGAGATGGAGTGGTGTCCTGGGCAGGCAGTCCCAGGCTCACTATGGCAGAGTCAGCTTTTTTTTTTTTTAATGTTTTAATTTTAATTTTTTTAGTTGTAGTTGGACACACTATCTTTATTTGATTTATTTTTATGTGGTGGATCGAAACTAGGGCCTCGCACGTGCTAGGCAAGCGCTCTACCGCTGAGCCACCACCCCAGCCCCTGCTATGATGCCTTTTACAGTAAGGCCTGGTGGCGCACACCTGGAATTCCAGTGACTCTGGAGGCTGAGGCAGGAGCATTGCAAATTCTGGGCCAGCCTCAGCCACTCAGCAAGGCCTTCAGCAACTTAGCAAGACCCTGGCTCAAATGAAAAATAAAAAGGGGTTCAATCACCAGAATGGTGGGGAAGAGCAGGGGAAGAGAAACAGGAAAAAGATCCCCTGTGCCCCAGGCAGCCGATTCCCTCCTCTCTGGACATCAGCAGGTCTGCTGGGAGGAGAGACAGGGTCCCAGGGTCTAACGTCCTGTCTACTTGTCTTCCTTGAGATGTAGGATTGGGTCTGTTGGGCAGGACTGGGACCACAGGAAGTCATGTTGGAAAGGTCTTTGAATCATTCACTTATTTGCTGTCCATGTGGGCGCTCACTATGGCACAGGCCCACTGCAGGCCTGGGAACACTGCCGTGCCATGGGATGGTGGGGCAGGGTGGGGAGCAGGCCACGCTAGGCACTTTGGAGAAAAATGTACCCTGAGGAGGGACAGGAGTGTTCAGTGGTGATGGAGGGACCTATTCAGAAACAGGGGTGGGGGACCCCAAAGACATGAGGAATGGGCCTGGGACTACCTGGGAGAACAGGTGGGAGTGGGTGGGAGCCAGGAAGCCATGGGCTGGGGTGGAGGGGTGGGTGCTGGCAGGCCACCCAGAAGGTAGCAGCTTTTCCTGCTGAAGCAGGGTGACCATGCAAGGCCACGTGGTTTACGGACATGCTGTCCTGTCAGCAGACGCCAAGCTCATCACCTTGCCTCGTCCACCCTGCTGTTGGAGTTCCAGGACTCCTTGACCCAGGAATTTTAATTCAGAGTCTGTAGGTGAGGTCTGTAGGGAGTGTCTGCGGACCACCATGGACCATAGGTGCCACTATGAGCTATTGCACGCCCAAGGGCGTTTCTGTTGGTTTCGGAACCCCGGGATCTCTGGGTCACTGGGACACTCTGAAACACCCTTCCTGCCTTTGCCCTAACCCTTGGACTTGAGTCTCCAGGACAGAGAATCTGTTCCAATCACTTGGCAGCAGATTCAGATGCAGATGGCCCATGGGGACCCAGGAGGAAGCAGCTGCCTTCTTAGTACCAGGGTCAGAGTGGCCCCCTGCTGTCTTCCCTCCCAGGTGCTGGTGGGGGTGATGCAGGCAGAGCTATGTTCAGAAGAGACCATGGCTGAGGCCACAGGATTCCATGGCTGAGGAGGGCAATGAGGGCTTTCCAGGACCCAGTCAGCCCCCTCCAGGGGCCCTGGACCCCACAGGGAGAGATGCTGCTTCCAGGCTCATGCCAGGTGTTGCTTCTCGTTTTCAGAAAAATACATGGAGTTCGACCTCAACAACGAAGGCGAGATTGGTGAGTGGCCTGGAGGCCGGGGGCAGGGGCGCAGGGTGGGTGGAGGCCTGGGATCCAAAGCTCCGGCCTCACCGGCCACAGTCCAACAGGGTCAGGCTGGTTCAATCACCCCCATTTCACAGGAGCAGAAACCAAGACTTAGAGGTGAAAGGACTTGGTTGGGGCCCCCAGTGGTTGAGGGGTGGGCCCAGAGCCCAGCCTTTGGTTCTGAATAGGTTCTTCTGCCTCATAGCTACATGATATTCCATCACAGGAATGGACTCATTTATTTTGCCAATACCCCAGTATTGACGATTCAGATGATTTCCAATTTCGACCATGGTGATCCTGTGAAGAGCATCTTTGTACATGAATCTTGGTCCATTTGCTGGTTATTTCTTCAGAGTAAATCTCACACATGAGCCTTCTGAAGTATCTGCCACGCTTCCCTCCGGAAAGGTCTTGCCAGTTTCCACTCTGATGGGCATCTGGGGCAGCCCCGTTGCTGTGTGCTGTAGGAACTGCCTGGCTCTGAAGGGCCCCGGACAGTCTGGCACCTTCCTGCCTGCCCTGCCTTACCACAGAGCTCCCGGCCCTTAATTCAGCCCCTGCCCAGCTCTACTCCCGCCCTCTTTCACTTATCCATTGTCCACTGCAGAACAATCCTGCGGAAGTTGCCTCAGATCTTGGTGGTGGCCCCTTGGGGTGTAGTAACTTTTTGTTGCCTCCCTTGTTTTTCTTGAATTTTGTTCTTTTGTTGCTTTTCCTGCTCTGAGGGATATTTTTGGCTCTCTCCCCCTTCCAGCTGAGGTGGACTTGAGGACAGCGTGGTGGGAGGGGCAGGTGGCAATTAGTCACCTGACAAAGCTGTGCCCAGGAGGCTGACTTTGAATGCCTGGGCCCAGGCCCACTCCCTGACCTCCCCACTCCCACCAGGCAGTAACTCTCTGGGTAGCAGGAGGGCGGGCACCGGGGCTCACTCTAACCACAGGGGACGGCAGAGATCACTATAATAGTGTGAAGTTCAATGGCTCCATTACTGAGTGCCTGGTCTGAGCCAGAGCTTTCCAGGCATCATGCCTCTGAATGACCCCAGCAACCCATTCTGCCGCTGATGAAGCAGGGTTCAAGCTAAATGGTCTGCCCCGGTCCCACAGCCAAGGATGGCAGAGCTCTGTCCCTCCTGGAGTCCGACTCCAAAAGCCCAGGTTTGTAGCACTGGGCCCGTGGTGGGCCTGTCCCCCATCGAGGAGGAATACTCGCGGCTGCTGATGCAGGGAGCAGATCTCCCGCCAAGCATCTGGGGTGCAGGAGGGGAGCCTTCCTGGCTTCTGAGCTCAGCCTCAGCCGCCTGTCTGCACTGAGTGGACCTGCTTTTCCTCCGGCAGACCTGATGTCTTTAAAGAGGATGATGGAGAAGCTTGGGGTCCCCAAGACCCACCTGGAGATGAAGAAGATGATCTCGGAGGTGACAGGCGGAGTCAGTGACACCATCTCCTACCGAGACTTTGTGAATATGATGCTGGGGAAACGGTCCGCTGTCCTCAAGCTGTGAGTACCTCCCTGTGGGCCTCTGAAGGCACAGCCATTCCCTGGCCAGTGCTGGGCACTTGATTTTTCTGAGCCTCATATCCCTGCCTGTCAAACGGCTGACACTGGCGATGAGTCTGTCAGCACTTCCTGGGCTCAGATTCCTCATTTATAAATCAACTCTACTGCCGCCAGGAGGGTTGTTGTGAGCATAAAACAGAATTGAAATCAGTTCTAAAAAGAGGCAGAGTTTGAATCCTGGTGCTCTTACTTGTGACCCGAATGACCCTGATTGAGTTACCTTAGTCAGTGAGCCCCAGCTTCTCCATCTGTGAAATGGGATGATGTGCATCTTCCTCAACATACTGTCCTTCGGGCTAGTGGGACGACACAGGGTTTCAGCCTAGCGCCTGCTCATGGCCAGCCGCTAACAGGGTGGCTGAACTCATGCCCTGAAGGTTCTTCCCCACTGAAGAGTATTAGGGAAATTCCCTGGAGTCTTCTTGTCATTTGTCACAGCTGAAAAGGAACCCTACTTGGCTTTTATGACGTAAGATTCATTTTTTTCTAAAGTACTAAAGTCCACTATACCTGTCTCATTTTATGAAGGAGTTCACCAAAGACCGAGGAGGCTCAATAGTCAGTTCACGACCCCCTGGTTCAGTCCCTGAGGACCAGAGAGGCTGAGGGCCTAGCTCAAGTCGCTCAGCTGAGAAGCAGCAGGCTGGTATTCAAATCCAGGCTGTTCCCCTCAGAAGTTCCATTTGGAACCCCTTCCCCATGCTTGGTTAGGCTTTTGAAGACCCCAGTTTGCTCAGACAGCAAGGACAGGGGAGGGCGCTTGGCCTAGAAGTCTGAAGGCTGGAGCCTCACCCTGCCTCCACGTGGGCCGCCTGTGTGGCAGGGGAGTCACGTTACCGCTGTGAGCCCAGCAGCTGCCAGTATGGGCTTTCATAAGGATCCCCCAGAGGACAGATTTGGGGGGCACTCTGCAGACATGAAGGCTGGGGAGACCTTTCTGGATGAGGAAAGGGATCCTAATTCTCTTGTTTTGTTTTTTTCATTCTTTCCTCCGTCTCCAAACCAGAGTCATGATGTTTGAAGGAAAAGCCAATGAGAGCAGCCCCAAGCCAGTGGGGCCCCCTCCAGAGAGAGACATCGCCAGCCTGCCCTGAGGACCCCCTGCCTCCCGCCTTGCTCTTCTCCCCTCCTGTCGCGCTGCCCTTCCCGATCCCTGTGAGCTGTCTTGTGCGTTTGCTTGTTCGTTGTGGTGTGTTTGTTTCATCATCTCTTTGTAAAGCACAGATTATCTGCCTTAAAGGGGTTCTGGGTCGGGAGTCCTTAGCCTTGGGCCCCATCCCTCCCTTTTCCCACCTGCCCATGTCCTGCAGAAGGGCTGACAACAAACCAAAAACAGGGCAGGCAGCCGGAAGCCTGTGTCCCCCACTCTTGGAGATGAAGCCGTCCATCCTTCCAGAATGTGTCTGAGCTGAGTTCAGGCTCCAGACCTGGCCCTGGTGAGGGAGACCCTGGGTAGGAACAAGGCTGCAGGACCTCCTTTGGCCTTTCTTGGACAGCTCCATGCCTCCAGAGCTCCTGGTGGTCCAGCATGTGGCCCCAGCTGACCTCCGCCCTGGTCCATGTTTCTGCTCATCCTTAGGGACATGACGGAGGTGGGGAGGAAAGGAGCTTGGCAATTTGAGTCCCTTAAAAAGGGACCAGAAGGAGCCCTGTAGCCTTGCTTCCTGGCCACATCTTTACAGGCAGCTCAGAGAGATGGTGCAGCCCCACTGACCCTTGCTAGGGCAGTAGAAGGCTCCAGAGGCAGAGGTGAGGCCAGGGGTTTGGGGGAGGGTACTGAGGGCACCAGGAAGGGAGGATGAGGAGTCAGTGCCCCTGGAGAAAAGCACCACTGTGAGCCAGGAGCTGAGGCCCAAGAGGGGGCCTTTCTAATGGAAGCCTGCTTGACCCAACTGCTTCTGCACTCGCCTTCCTCATGCCATGTGTTCATGCATTCAGCAGATATTTATCGAGCACCTGCTACAAGCTTTAAGTCCTCCCACTTGGACCTGACACGTGCTGTGTCCACTGTCTAACTCATGCTTCCTTTCCAATTTGCTCAAAACCTTGAGCTTGGGATTGAGGCACCTGGGTCCTTTCTTACAGACTCATGGGATTTTAGGGCCCTGATCCACCCTGTAGGCCAGTCCTCTCTGTGGGGGCCCACAGGGGTTAAGTGCCTTGCCAAAAGTCAGGGGGTTAATCTGGGGTGGAAGAGCCTGGACCAGAGTCCAGGTGGTCAGGTACCCCTGTCCACACTTCACCTCTGCCTTGGGCTGCCTTATTCACTGTTGAAAACAGGGAAGGGGTGGGAAGGGGCAATCTCCTAGGTCAGTACTTGGGGAAGGCTTCACTGGCTCTGAAGGCCCTGGGCCAGGACTTGCACTCCCCAGGGCCTCTGAGCCGGCGTTGGGTCTTACCTATCCAGCAGGTCTGTCTCCGCAGTTCTGCCTGCCCTGCAGCTGCCTGGCCCAGTCTCAGAGACCTGCTTCTCAGAACTCATGCAGGAAGTCCTCAAACTTGGCCCCATGTGTTCTGGGTTCCTTTTCCCTGTGCACTCAGGACTTAGATGCACTCACTAAACATATTTATGAAACACTTGCTATAGGCTAGGAGTTCAGAACCCACAATAAATGCACAGACTCATGGAATGTAGAGTCCAGGGGGAACTCCAACCCAGACAATGACAGTGAGATGAATGTTAGGAAGAGGGTGACTGCCCAGCAGTCCTGAGGTGTCTAGCTTGGCCCAAGCATGGGCAAGAGTCTTGGAGAAACCTTTGCAAACCTAAGGATTGGAAGGTGGAAAGGATTGGGGGTTGTGGCTCCTTACAGGCCCATAATCAAGGGCCCAGGGTGCTACCCCTACAGCACCCTGAGGAAGTAGAGCAGGCAGGGTAGGAAGACTTGGCCAGGAGAGTTAGTCCTCTGGTCTCAACCAGTTTAGGAGCAAAATTTGGCTATGAGTGGCTGATCTTCAGCCTAAGGAGCTGCTTCAAATACACAGGACTAGTTGAAGTTTAAACCCCAGCAACATTCCTCCCTGTAAATATATGATCCTACCCCACCCCCACCCTGCCTTTTCCTCTCCTGAGGTATTAGATTAGCCACTGCCTGACCCCTCCCATTCCTCCTCTCTCTGGGGCAGTCTGGGACCTTTGGGGAAGAGCAAGCCTTCCTTGACTCCCCATCTATTTAGTGTGACTGTTCCTCTCTGAGAGGAAGACAGAACCAACTAGGTTTATTCCAGTGGGTTCCTGAGATTACAGAAGCCTCAAGGGAGGAGAGGAAAGGGTGCACCTCTAGAATCTGGAAATGCAGGGAAGAGGGGTTCTCTGCATGCACGTGGGGGGAAGTCCCATCAGTCACTTCCTGGAACTCAACCCTTTGGGAGAGAGGGTCTTAAGACTGCTCCCTGGGAAGGGGGTCTGTGTGTATTTCAGGTTGTGGCTGTTGGCACCAAGACTCTTCTCTGACTAAGGGCTCAGCTTCTTGGGACTTTTAACTGTCTTCTTTCTGAAAAAGACCAAATTTAACTAATGTAACCAGCAACACAGGGACTGCTAAGTATGGCTTTGTCCCTATGACTCAAAAGGAGTTTGTCAGACAAGTTCAGGTGAATGAAGCTGTGTGTATGTATGTGTGTGTATAAGTACGTGTGGGGGATATATCACCTGTACAGACTGGAAATAAAACAGACAAATTGACCAGTGGCTTTCTTGGTGTATCTTGGGGATGGATGAGGGTCAGCAAACACAGAACTAGCTTATACAGCAGCAGATTTTTAAGTTTTTTATTTTTTCCTTTTAGTTATACATAACATAGAATATATTTTTTAACTTATCATGCATACATGGAGCCTAACCAAACAGAGAGTGGCAGTGTTATGCTTGAATTTGGGACCCCCAAAAGACCACCAGAGACCCAAGATCGATGTAAGCAGCAAAGAGGTGTTTATTGCGAGCTAGCTCGGTCCTCTGCGCGCACATAGCAACTGGTGACGCTGAGAGGCCCTGAGCCCAGGGTTTGCAGCAGTTTTATACATTCTTTGCAGAAGGCAGGGACCCCCACATACATCATAGCATTTCTTAGCAAATCATCACACACCGCAGGAAAATCAAATAACAACTCTAAAACATGATTAGCACATTTGCTGGTGGGAACAAGTTGGGTAGGGGTGATTGGTTACTACAAGAAGGGGATTCATTTGAACTGATTGGTTTAAGCCAAGAGGGGTGTTCGTGCTGAACTACATGGTTTCCCAACACCATAAACTACTGGGAGGGTCATCTGGCATCCCAGGTATTTCCCTATCATGCTGATTGGTGGCTGCTAGGGGGTTGCTATGGGTCCTTACCTAGCCTGACTGAGTCAGGGACACCTAGTGCAGCAGATCTCTCCTGTTATTTGTAGATAAACAACTTAGCAGGGTGGGAATGTGCCTAGGAGTGCTCTGTGGGTCTTTCCAAGGACAAAGGTGTTACCGCTGTTGACCTTGCTTCCCCAATGTTGAAGAATAACACCAGAGAGCACGCCGAGGCAAGGTCAGGGTAGAAATTAGAAGTTTATTAAAGGACAGCAGAAAAGACTTCTCCCGGAGGAAGAAGGGGACCCAAGAGGTGGAATCCGTGGAAGTGCGGTTGTCTCCCCTTTTTATAGTTTTGGTGATGGAATGTAAGGGGGAAGGGTTGGGACACAGGTAATCTGGGCAGGAAGGACTTCATTATCACTTCTTGGGATGGGCTATCTCCAAATCTGTTGGGGCTGTTCCCAGGGTTCCAAGACTTCTCTTCCTCCTGGAGAAGTCTTTTCTGCTGTCCATTTCTTTGGGGTGGACTTTGGCCTAGGGCCTTTCCGGGGACTTCATTAACATTCCATGAGTTGTCCTGCGATTTCCTGGAATCATTGTCAGCATGGCCTCCATTTTAGATCTTACTCTATATTAGACCCGATTTACCTAACTACACTGACTGCCTAACTTTAAATCTGGCTTCAAAGGTCATGTCCCTTCCTTGGACAGGCTTTGATCTAAGGTAGAGGCTGGTTTTTCAGCAGAATGTCCCTGCTCCCCCAGGGACATTAACTTGCAAGTTAAGAACCTCTGCCCTAGAACATTTATAATTCTGCAACAGAAATCTCTTCTAGGTAGGACTGTTCTATCAGCCCATTCCATCTGAACTCTGGCTGAGGGCCACAGGAGAAAATTCTTAACTTCCCTGATTTCATCAATAAAATGTTAATAAACCCCTAGGTGTCTAGAAGGCCTTGAAGGTTAAACAACATGCCATCTAATGTGTTTTCTGCAAAACTCAGCACAAATTCTTTAGTGACCAGAAGTGGATATGGCTTTTACTCTGGAAATGATTACCTTGACAGGAATAAACAAAGCTGGTCTTCGGTGTCCTTTACCCTCCCCATTTTTGGCTTTTGTCATTAGACAGATAAGGTCACCTGTGGGGAGGCCCTAGTCTACTCACTTTGAACTTATCTGTTTCCTTCCTTCAAAGCCCAAGCCCTCAAAAGCTGTCCCCTGGAAATATCTATAAAGTTCCTAACTCTGCATCGGAAGCTAGACCGAGGCCGGAGAGCAGCCACCCGCACGTAAGGGTTACTATAAGGTTTCCAGGGAATAAGTTTGTACCGCAGAGGAACGAGCCGCCAATGAATGAAATGAGCCGGTGCAGGCTGCGCAGGCGGGGCAGGGAGAGGTCCAGGGCGCAGGCGCGCGGGGTCACGGCCACGCCCCTTGTCGGCTCCCGTTGGCCAATGAGGGCCCAGGCGGAGAGCGCGCGGCTTCCCTGGAATCCACCACTGACGTCACCAACGCGCGCCGGAAGTTCGCTTTCCGCCGCGCGCCTCTGGCGCTGAGGGAAGGAAGTTGGCTTCGGAGCGGCCTGGGCTCCGAGCGCAAGGCCGCGGACGGCGGCGGCGGCTGCTTCTACGAACAGGGCGGCGCGATGGGAGACGAGATGGATGTCATGATCCCCGAGCGGGAGATGAAGGTCAGAGACTGGTCGGGGCCTCCCTCCCCTCCTGGGTCCCGGCGTTGCCGTGGAGCCCCGCCTCCGGCGCCCTCTTGAACAGTGGACCGCGATTCCAGGTCCCGCCGGCCAGCCCGCCGCAGCTTCCCGTCCCTCTTGGCCTGGGTCGCCCCTTGTGCCGTCCTAGCCGCTTTCGGGTGGTGGACGCAGGAGCGTGGTGGTGACTGCTGTTGGTCGTGTGCCAGGCACTGTGGTGCCCTTTCCAGCACCTGCAGAGGAGTCGCTAACAGAGCAGCAGACCGAGGCCGGAGAGCAGTTTGCCGGGTCACATGCGATCAGGGGACTGAGAGCCGTGCTCCTCCAAGACCCGCCTTCTCACTCTCACTTCTGGAAGGCGGGCCAGGCTTACCTAAGGTAGAACAGGGAAGACCGTCCGCCCTGCAGACCTCAGTTAATCGGACGGGAACACTTTTTTTTTTTTTTTTTTCCTGAGAGAGTGAGAGAGGAGAACATTACCTTTGAAAACAAATGAATTCATGGAAGACTGGGAGAATCAGGCAGGAACAGAGGTTAGGGAAGATTTCCAGGTCATTCATGAATAAAAGCTCCAGGGTACTAAAGAGCATGACTGTTGAAGGAAATGAAAACTGAAAGTAGGTAGGGGTGAGGGTGAGGTTGGCAGTAGCTATGGCAAAGGAGAAGACTCAGTTTTTTGTTTTGTTTTTTTTTTGTACCAGGGCCTGAACCCAGGGATACTGCCCCCCTGAGCTATACTCACAGCCTTTTTATTTTGAGGCAGGGTCTCACTAAGTTGCTGAGGTCCTCCTGCCCCAGTCTCCTGAGCCACTGAAGTTACAGATGTGCACCACTGCACCTGGTGAAGACCAAGTTTTAAAAGGGAAATAGAGTGTTGTGAGATGATGCTGCAGAAGTGAATGGGTATAGCCATGCCTGCCCTTGTAACCTAAGGAGTTTACACTTGTGTTTTAGATGTCCTTACAGCTGGAGCTGCAGTGGTGCACTGTTTGCACACAGTACTTTTAAGATGTCCTTGTAGATTGAGTTTTCTCTTTCTGTTCATTAGTGTGGCTGAGGGTTTATCAATTTTATTTATTCAAGTACTTTGGATTAGACAAGCGAGTACGAAAGAAAGGGAAGGGAAATGGGAATAGGAAAGATAGTAGAATGAAGCAGACATTATTGTCCTATATACACATAAGATTTCATGACCAGTGTAACTTGACATCATGTACAACCAGAAGAATGAGAAGTTATACTCCATATACTATCATGTATAACTAATTAGGACAAATGATGTAACATTTAGTTTTTGCTTAAAGGTCTCTAGTGGACCTTTTGTCTAGTGAAATTTTAAGCATTTGACACAAGTAAGCCGGTTTTTAGCATTTGGTCATCTCTCTATGGTTATTATTTCAGTATATATTTATTGAATACTGCATTGGAAGTTAAAACTTACAGCGAAGTTGAGTGATGCTTTCAACATTTAGTAGTAATTTGTCAAGCACCATGCTGTGTCAAGAAGCAGTGAAGCACCACAATCTAGGATAAGATTATAAATAATAAAGTGTAGCTTTGATTCAGACAATAAATACAACTAGAAATTCAGGTAAATTTTAGATCAATGTGAGCTGGATTTACCAAGGAAGGCTGCATGGATTTTTCTTTTCATTTATTTCATTCAACAAATATTAATGATTGCTATGTCAGGCACCACCATATGCAGAGGGAGTCTAAAGACAACTTATATGATCATTGATCTTGGGGTTTTAAATATATTTTTGTTATACTGAAATTGTGTCTGCTGGAGTATAAGAACAGACAATTCCTGTTTTTCCCCAATTGACTTTGTTTTGATCCTTCAGGATTTTCAGTTTAGAGCACTGAAGAAAGTGAGAATCTTTGACTCCCCTGAGGAGTTGCCCAAGGAACGCTCAAGTCTGCTTGCCATATCTAACAAGTATGGTCTGGTCTTTGCCGGGGGAGCCAGTGGACTGCAAGTTTTTCCTACTAAAAACCTTCTTATTCAAAACAAACCTGGAGATGATCCCAATAAAATAGGTAAATTCCCTGATTGTTGTTGCATAGTAGAGAGAGCTATGGTGGCTCACTAGTATGTTTTTTTTTTTCCCCCAAGAAATTATCTTAATGTTAAAATTAAAACTGCTTTTGGATCTAAGATTGATTGCTAGGATGACTAAGTTCCAGGTAGGAACTTTTCTTTGGTCCTTTGTATGTCTCAATGAGCCCTTCCTTGGAGCTCAGAGGAAAGAACTTAGCATTAAGCCATGCTTTGGTTTTACTCAGTTGAACTTGAGTTCTGGCTCTTCAGGAGAAGAGCATTCATAGGTTTTTAGTTGGTATAATAATACCATCCAAATAAGTGGGAATCTGTATTACTTGGAGCATTTGTGGCAAAAATATTTTCAACAAGGGCAGAAGTCACAGTTATTCCTATGACAGCAGTCCTTGGATTACATAATGCATCATTATATTTCTATGTGAAAATGAAGATTTGTCTATATAAATAGGTACCAGGCAGTATAGGTTTATGTAGATACAAAAATATTTCATATTGACCTGGATAAAGGGTTTTGGCTCTATGCTGAGAATATGCTGTTTTTTGTTTTGTTTTGTTTTTTTTCCTTCTTAGTTGATAAAGTCCAAAGCTTGGTTGTTCCGATGAAATTCCCAGTGCATCACCTGGCCCTGAGCTGTGATAATCTCACACTGTCTGTGTGCATGATGTCTGGTGAATATGGTTCCATTATTGCTTTTTTTGATGTTCGGACATTCTCAAATGAGGTAAGCTACTGATAAAATGTAATGTCAGTGTGGAAACCTAAGGAGATTTCCTCATATGGAATTATAAATTGGAAGTTCCTTAGGTTGGCTCTTCAAGGCTTTTTCTAGATTAAAATATGGGTTGGGGAAAAAAAAGAAAGACCTTAGCTGATCCTGTGGCATATGCCTGTAATCCCAGCAGCTCAGGAGGCTGAGGCCCTAGCAGATGAGAGGAGACCTCATGGGGGTTGCCACTGAGTGTGAATTCAAAGCCAGCTTCAGCAAGATCCTATCTCAAAAAATAAAAGGGCTGGGGATTGGTCAGTGGTTAAGTGCCCCTGGGTTCAATCCTTATTACCAAAAAAAAAAAAACCTTAACTATGGAATCATAGATCTTTGAGACAAAAGGCCTCAAAGAAATTATTTCATACACCACCTTTCACAAATTGTTATCATTTTTCATGAGACAGCCAGTCAGGAAGGCTTAGGTGACTTTCCCAAAACTTCAGAGTTAAAGTAGATACTGTGTTATCTACATGTGAATAAGATATTTGGTCTCTGGCATCCTAATGCCATGTTCTTCCATATAAGTAGTTTACACATGATAATAAGGCTGGGGTTGTGGCTCAGTGGTAGAGCTCTTGCCTAGCATGTGTGAGGCACTGGGTTTGATCTTCAGCACCACACAGAAAATAATATGAAAAAGTAAAGGTATTGTGTTCACTTACAACCAAAAAATATTTTTAAAAAAATGCATATGTTTGTACTGACTGTGTATCCTACAGAAAGCATTTATATGTCTTGTCTAATTTGTGCCTACTGTAACCTCCCATAATAAGTATGATAATATTCATTTTATGGATAGAAGAACAGACTTAAAGAGTTCAAATAACTGTCCAATGTCCCATCAGAGCCAGATGGCAGAGCCAAGATTTTAATGTTATTCCTGCTTTTTATTGATTATTTTGCATTTGTATATTCCCCTGCTGGGAATCCCTCTGAGTGTGCTAGAATAATTCATTGCCATTTTCAAAGTTCTGTTGAAATTGGAACAAGTAGATAGGTTTGTAGAGTCAACTCTTTTTTTCATACTTAAGGGAGAACAATGAACTGTGACTTATGAAAACTACTTTCAGTATTTTCCTTTGAATGTTAAATATATCTGTGTATTTATTAATGTATTAATTTACTTTGTTTCTGTGTATTTATTTTAAAAGGCTAAACAGCAGAAACGCCCATTTGCCTATCACAAGCTTTTAAAGGATGCGGGAGGCATGGTGATCGATATGAAGTGGAACCCTACTGTCCCCTCCATGGTGGCAGTTTGTCTGGCTGATGGCAGTATTGCTGTCCTGCAAGTCACAGAAGTGGTGAAAGTATGTGCCACTCTTCCTTCCACAGTGGCAGTGACATCTGGTGGGTAATAAAGGCTTTCACTTCATAATATACAGTAATGGTAATCTACTTAAAAATTAATTTCTGGAAGTTAAAGTGAATGGTTCTTTGTTTTATGTATAGTTTTGTTGTTGTTAGAATAGATTATATTCTTTATTTCCGTAGATAACGTCTTTGAAGCCAAATAGCATACATGAATTAATTTGAATGTGTTTGGGTTATTTGGAGAAAGAAAGATTTTGGTATTGCTGGCTTAAAATCGTGTTCTTGAGAATATATTTTGTTTCTGTCCAAAAGAGTGGTCCTCTGAAAATCATTTGTACCTTCACAGGAAAAGCATTAGAAATAACAAATAGAAGCAGGAGATAAGTCATAATGAAACCAGAGTTTTCCTGCTTCTGCTGCTGGGTGAGGTTTACATAAGCTGCAGGCCTCTGCAGCTGAGAAACCTGTTTGTAATGTTAGCAGCTAATCAAGTAGGTATGCCTGCCGGTGTCAGCTCCAAGGGTTGTACCTGGCAAAGCCCAGTTGTTCTCGACTGATGTTAAGTGGCATGCTAGCAGCTCTTAATGGTGGGCTGTGCTCTCCAGTATTGAAGCAGATCCCAGGAGCTTACCACCAATTTCTTCTGAGTTCTTATGAATTTGAAGAATAAAATCCACAGATGACGAAGGGTGCATAGAAGAGTAGGATTTATTCACATGGGAAGAAAGAGAGCCCTAGCAGATGAGAGGAGACCTCATGGGGGTTGCCACTGAGTGTGATAGTCCCTGGGTTTATATAGTTATTTGGTCAAGGCTGTTGGTCAAAATTTATGCTAATCATGTTTTCAAAAGTATCAATGCTATTGGTCCCAAATTTATGCTAATCATTAGGTTTTGGAAAACTGTTAATTCTGTTGTTTGGCCCGGCAATCCCATTCAGGTCTGCTATATTTTCTTTTTGCCTTGGCTGGTCGAGAGGGAGGAGATTGAGATCTGTGAATCCTGGATGCCCAGGGGTTGGGCTGCGACAGTGGGAGAGGTCAGCC
Source organism: Callospermophilus lateralis (assembly GCF_048772815.1). NCBI lineage: Eukaryota > Metazoa > Chordata > Mammalia > Rodentia > Sciuridae > Callospermophilus > Callospermophilus lateralis. The sequence goes on along the minus strand of NC_135306.1, from coordinate 5,270,564 downwards.
TTCCCTGGCTTGCCTTAGCCCTGGCTTGCAGTGTCTCAGGCCCATGGTGGTGTGGCAGGCTCTGTGTTGCTGCAGACCATGCTTACTTTCAGTTCTCAGCAGGGACTGGTGGATTGGCTGTGCAGCTTGTGGGCTGGGGAGCCATGTTGGTGATTGGCTTGTATTATTAAAATGATTGTCCTTTTTTCATCCTGCTGGGTAGGGAAGATCCATGTCTGGCAGAGGAAGAAGTGGTGATTACATATGTAGCTGTTGTGTGATAGGTGGCGTTGGTTTGCTTCATTTTCTTCCATTTTTAATTGGCAACATTTTCTTTTTGCCCAGTGTGCTGGAGCCCCAAAGGAAAGCAGCTGGCAGTAGGAAAACAGAATGGAACTGTGGTCCAGTATCTTCCTGTAAGTTCTTGAACTTCAGAATTTTTCTTAAGTTGCCCACTCTTTGGGGGGTGGTTTGGGAGCCTCTTTGTTGTTTTTGCTATTAGAAAGTAATTTATGCTGGAGTTGGGATTGTGGCTCAGCGGTAGAGCACTTGCCTTGCATGTGTGAGGCATTGGGTTCAATCCTCAGCACCACATAAAAAAATAAATGAATAAAATAAAGGTTTAAAAAAAGTGATTTATGCTCACCTCAACAGTGAATGAAGAACAGAGTGGAACGCTTTCCTTTACCCCCTAGTCCTTCCAGTGGCACCCACTGTATTCTGAAGTGGGTGGCCTTCCTCACTTTTCTGAGTGCTTACACAGATAGTCCATGGGCAGAGGCATTATCATGTCTTGCTGATTAAATAACTTGTGATCATATTCTATTCATTGTTCTACCAACATTATATCCCCAGTCCATTCAATAAAAATGAGTTTAAGGGGAAAAGGAGTTAGTGGAAAAGCCGTTAACATGATGCAGACTCACTCTGCGTTAAAGCCCCGCATTTGTCTTAACTCAGTCCACTTTAAAGGCTTGGTCCCTCCAGCTGTGGACAGTGGATAACAGAGGCTGCGGTTGTCTGTGTGTTCTCTTGTCCTCTCCCTGTGATTTTCTTGAGATAATACAAATTGACTCACACATGTGTCTGTTCAGTCCTGGATACAAAGGAGGGGTTCACAGGTCTTTCTGACACCTGTCCTGACACTCCTCCTGAGATTGCTCTCTGGGCTTCCTGGGTAGAAATGCAGTAGTTTAGATGTAAGGACAAGGCTTAATTTTTTTTTTTTTTTTTTTTAACATGTCACATTTAAAGAAAATTTTGTTGAGATAAGTCTCTCTGATCACTCAGGCTGGCCTCCCCTTCTGAGCTCAAGTGATCCTCCTGCCTCAGCCTCCCAAGTAACTGGGACCATAGGCATGCATGAGTGTGCCTGGCTTTTATTTGTTATTGCCAAAAGTTGCTATGTGAAATTTGACACATACTCTGTTGAATGTATCAGCCTCTGAAAAGCCAGTTGGCTTGATTTTACTGCTTTGTTGCTTGCCTTTTTTTTTTTTTTTTTTTTAATCCTAGCTTAGCATGTGTTTATGAGCTGTGGCCCCAGCCCTATAACTTAATGTATTGAGGTCTTTTTCCAGTGTATTACCTATAGAGTACTTCATCCTCTTTAATGGCTGCTTAGTAGTTCACTGGGTAAGTGTGCCACAGCTTATCTACCCTACTATTTGGTAGTCACCCACATCAGTACTAGTAGTTCTGTCACTATATGTGCTGTTGCATTAAATTTCCTTGTTGCCTGCATCTGAGCACGTTTGAGCATTTCTCTAGGATAGGTTCTAGGAGTAGACAGTGTTCTTTTTGTTCGGTCTCTTTAGCTAGGGAGATGGAACAAGGTTGCTTCTAGGGCAGCAGGTTGGATTTGGCAGTTTCATTGGTTTAGGGATTATTTCATTTGATGACTCCCCTCTCCCATCTCTTTCAGACTTTGCAGGAAAAAAAAGTAATTCCGTGTCCTCCATTCTACGAGTCAGATCATCCTGTCAGAGGTAAAGATGTTTTTCGAATGCGCTGACCTAATGAGATACTGGCTCTATTACATAGACATTCCAGGTCAAATGACATACCTATGTACTTGTGCAGGGGACCTGTCCCACGAATAATGTCACTATTCAGTCAGCTAATTAAACCAGTGTAGGGGTTACCCTCTGGAGACACCTGTGTCTCGTGGAGAATGGCTTGAAATGTATCCCGACTTTATTAAAAAATTTTCAGAATTTGCTCTGATTAAAAATCAGCAGGAAAAAAAAATCTACCACTTTGAATGCATTTGGGCTTCTTGTGTCTGAATTGTATTTAGTCACTGAAACCTGAAATTTCATTAAGTGATAGTAATTCAATTTTTTACCCATAATATGTTAAATTTCATAGCATGAAGTGGCTATTTCAAACATGAGATGCTTTTTGCCATCTCTCTTGCTCTCATTTGATTTCTTGCTGACTGGGGTGTGTGTCTTTCAGTTTTGGATGTGCTGTGGATTGGTACATATGTCTTCACAATAGTGTATGCTGCTGCAGATGGGACCTTGGAAACATCTCCAGATGTAGTGATGGCTCTGCTTCCGGTATGCACACTCAAGAACGTCTTTGTCTTCTGGGAGTTTGAGATGGGAGCTCTCATGACTTTAGAGGCTTGGGTTTCGGGTTTCTTGGCTTCTTGGCAGTGATGGTGCAGATACAGGTGAAAGATTTGTGCCCAGGGACTAAAATTATGATGTCCACTTATGGCACCTGCAGATATTTAGTTAGGGGTAAGAAAAATGATAAAGCTTGCTTTTACTTAAGCCATGAACTGTCTTGTTTAATCTGATAGAGAAATTTTAGAAAAGAGAATATGTTGATTTAAAAAATTCAAGTATTTCTTGAAAATATCCAGTGGGCCAGGCCCTGCTTTAAAGCTGAAAGTACAGAGGTGATCAAAACAAAGTCCTTGCTTTTATAGATCTTGTGATTAATGATTGACAGTAAGTACAGGGTCAAGGAGGGACAAGGTGATGGAGAAAAGAAGGTAGTGTAAGGGATGGGTGGCAATGAGGATACCATTGTCTATGGGGTGGTCAGCAAGGGCCTCTCTGAGGCGGGGCCATGTGAGCAGAGAACCAAGTGGAGATAAAGGAAGAACATTGATAATAATAAGATCAGTAAAGTGTTGCTGAGTACTTAGTATGCTAATCTGTATATTTATACATAGATTTGAGTGAATTTTCTTGTCCAATTTAAATGGTTTTATCTTTTGAGATTCCAAACTTGGTAGGATTCAAGAAAAAGAATTGCACTTGAAATTTTTTTATTCTCACATTGTTCATTGTAGAAAAAAGAAGAAAAGCACCCAGAGGTATTCGTAAACTTTATGGAACCCTGTTACGGCAGCTGTACAGAGAGACAGCATCATTACTACCTCAGTTACATCGAGGAGTGGTGAGCAGAAGGGTCACTGCTGTCACTGATAGGCCATACCTCAGGCACACTGTTCCCTGGCCATTTTTTTCTGTAAGGGAGAAGGGTTAAGGCTGAGAGGTCCTAAATGTATTTTCAGCTGCTGCTTGATAGTGTCTGTGACCACTGCTTCTGTTCCTCCCATCTTGAGTTATTTAGATTTAATATATACTATGAAAAATCCAGGGGCTGGGGTTGTGGCTCAGTGGTAGAGCGCTTGCCTCGCATGTGTGAGACCTTGGTTTCGATCCTCAGCACCACATAAAAAATAAATAAACAAAATAAGATATTTACAAAAAAAGAAAAATCCAGTTTTCTCAATAGCCCCAGTGATGACATATGAAAATATTCATCTTTGAGGAACATATTATAAGTTTCTCTCTGAGCAAAGTTTCCTTTGAAAGAAAGGTTGCATAAAGCACCCATTCCTTCATTAAGGTTTTTCTACTTTTAGGAGCTGTGTTGTGAACTCTGAGTTGATTTTATTCTGTATTCCTTTGTTTTCACCCAGGTAGACAGCAGGTAGATTCTTCAGAATTTCACCCCAGAAACTAAAAAGCTCAGCTCTATACTGAGAACTTTCCCACCTTTCTTTAGCAAGATAGGAAACCTTGCCCTCTCCTTGACTTGTGAAAGGAAGCTTCACAGATGTCAGTGTAGACCCCAGTTGGCTTAGAGTTGTCGATGTGCTTGAACTTAATGGTCTTCTGGTTTTATTCTTAAGGGATTTAGTGCTGGCAGCATCTGCTGCTTCCACAGAAGTTAGTATCCTTGCACGACAGAGTGATCAGGTAAATTTCTTTTTTTTTTTTTTTGGTCACTTTTCTATTGTGTGATACATTTCTGAGAAGGATTTTGGAGGGAATTAACTATATGGTTAAGATTGAGATGAGGTCACAGCCCTCTTAATGGGTGAGAGCAAAGCCTAGATGACAGGTGCCGTAGGTACGATGGCTTGGGTATTGCATTGGAGAGATGTGGGTGTCAGATGCAATAGTTCCTTCATTGTGTTTAAAAAAAAAAAGGCCCTCTGTTCTCTTAGATCCATGCACAGCCTGTGGAAGCATACTAGTAAACAGCCTCCAACCAGAGTATACCTGGATATGTGGAGAATTCCTGCCTTGCTTCATTTGTTGTCTTTTTTTCTTTCACTTAAACCTGCTCCTTCTATAAATAATACAATTATTAGCTTTAACTATAATAATCAACTGTGGAAGAGAAACATGCAGATGATATCAAATTGTGATTCTTCAGAAATTCAGGTGTTTCTGAATTTACAGTGGGGCTGTATCGCAGTAAACTTTCTGTAAGCTGAAACCCACAAGTCAAAAGTGCATGGACTCTACCTCATCTACAGAACATCAGAGCCGGCAGCGCAGTATAGTGTCAGTTGTTTGTGCTGGAGACTGGCTGGCTGGAGCTGCAGCCTACTGCTGCTGCCCATAGCATGAGTATTCTCATGACTTACCTAGGTGTGATGCAAGGTACCTTGGAAAACATTCATGATAGTTTTATTCATAGGGCAGGGACTTCATACACCAGAAACAGAGAAATTAATCTTGAAAATAAATGCTCACTTCCTGAACTCTTCATGGTTTTGAGACTGTTTCCCCAGTTTTCAGAGTTCCCTGTCAACACATGAAGCTAAATTATGGGAGGTCTTCTTCTTTCCTTATCTAAATGATGTTGGGGGAAACAATGCAAAGCTCTAACCCATGTAGACTTTCTTTTCCCTCTAGATCAATTGGGAATCTTGGCTGCTGGAGGATTCAAGTCGGGCTGAACTGCCTGTGACTGACAAGAGTGATGACTCCTTGCCCATGGGAGTTGCCATAGATTATACCAACCAAGTGGAGGTCAACATCAGTAAGTGTCACTGTGCATGGTGCAGAAATGATCTCCTTACTAGTAATGGTTATTGTCAAAAAGCCAGGTGATCTACTCTGCTGGGCATTTTTAACTTCTTGTAGCATATTTCTACCCTAAGAGTGATGGGGGGTACCTTGTGACAGCACTAAAACTAATTTGAATGAGTACTCGTTGATGAGACCAGTGGTAGGCACTGTGTTTGTGTCCGCATACTTTTAGAGTCTGCTTGAAGTATATAACATTCAGATTTCATGGCTTGGTTTCCTTGCCCATCGAAGTTCCCCAGTGACCTCCCGAGGGAGTGGCGTCCTATTCCAGGACTTCACATTACTGCTGGGTTAAAGCAAAGATGAGAAAACAGACTTGACGTCTAAGGCTTCTACTTTGGGCTTGGGTGTGTGCCCTAAAGGTGTTTTCTCCCCCACAGGAGCTCAAGAGCACTGCAGTCAGTAAAATGTGAAAGTGTGAAGAGGAGTCTTTGTTCACTGGTGCTTTAGTTTAGAGAGCTGTCCCTCTTGGACACCATTAAGTTCCTTGTCCTTTCCTTGATCATCCTAATCCCTTAGCCTGATTAGCTCACTTACACCGATTCTCTTGAAATATCCATTGGCAATGTACATATGTAGCCTTTAACTGTGAAGGAATATACAGTAGTTTGACCTAGCTTTCTGTATCCTGCTGTGTGTTTTCCAAAGAGTCTACTCTGTCATTTTCTGTTAAACCTGGCACTTCCTAGAGCCCCCTGTCTTGGTCAGGGAAATGCTGAACCTACCTCCTGAACTCTGAGACTCATAAAGAAAAGAGCCTTGGAGAGCATAGGGTTACTGGAGCAGCCTGCAGGGCCCAGTGGGAGGATGGTGACTTGATAGTGACAGGAACACTTGTTAAATAGCTGGTACCTGAAAGGTGTTCAGATCTGCATCAATTGATGCACATGGGCTTTTGAAAGAAATCCCCTCTGGCCGCTTCCTACTTCCTGTGCAGGGCAATCTTTCTCTTCCGGCCCACACCCTCAAATTGACTTGGCTCTTTTATCACCTTTGTTTTCTTTTCAGATGATGAAAAGACTCTTCCTCCTGCTCCAGTTCTCATGTTACTTTCAACAGATGGTGTGCTTTGTCCATTTTATATGATCAATCAAAATCCTGGGGTTAGGTCCCTTATCAAGACTCCGGAGCGGCTTTCATTAGAAGGAGAGCGACAGCCCAAGTCTTCAGGTACTTGCCTCTGCTTGCCCTGGTGGAAGGGGATCCACCTGGGTGAGCATGGGAGCACTCTCAGGATGAGGACAGCCAAGGGACGCCCGTGGTAGCTCTCGCCTTTGCCCGTCTATCTTGGTCAGGCTTGTGCTGATCTCTTCCTCAAACGTATACCCATGTCCTTGCCTTCCTTCACCCCTAGACTCATTTGCTAACCATTACTTTAGAGAAAGCGGAAGGTCAGCCGCATTGTTCCTGTCAGGTTATTTACTCTGTTTTAAGATCCATGTTCTAAGGATATGTCTAACCAGGGGATTTGATTAAATTGATGTTTATACATTCATACAGTGAAAGATTTGAGTAATTATTAACAGTATTATGTTCATTGACAAAGAGTGGCATACCATGAAAAAACACCATAGGCTATGTGATCCCTTTTCTTTTGTTGGGGGGCGGGTACTGAGGATTAAACTCAGGGACACTTGACACTGAGTCACATCCCCAGCCCTATTTTGTATTTTGTTTAGAGACAGAATCTCACTGAGATGCTTAGGGCCTTGCTGAGTTGCTGAGGCTGGCGTTGAACTCATGATATATGATCCTTTTTTATGAGAAAAAATAAATACATAGAAAAAAACACTTGAGATAATGACTCTAATGCTGCTAGGTGGTAAGAAGGTGGGAATTTTATTTTATTTTTTGTTTTATTTAATTTTAGTTTTTTTCCTTCTCTTTGAAAATATTACTGAAGTGACATGTATTGGAGAAAAATGAGCAAATTCATAAAAATCAATTTTATTGATTTTTTAAAATTTAGTTAATTTGATTATTTAATTATTTTGGCATGTAACTGTGATAAGATTTTTTTTCTTCTAGTATGGCTAAAAAAGTCCATAGTGTAAGCAGGTTCATTTCTAAGAAAAACTCTTGACCAGTTAGATTGAATCAAGTTGACAATTTGGTGGGTATAATTTCTTGCTCCTTAGTGCTGAGTGAGTTTTACATCATTAATAGAGCCACTGGGCCCTGCCTACTGCGGTGCTGCCCCAGGTAGTATGCCAGGTGGCCAGCATAGACGGAGCCAGTGTTGGAAAGCTCCGTTATCTTTAGTGGGTGTGCTCTTTGAGTAGTGTCTCCCCCGTAAGTTATCATGAGTGCCATGAATTACTGTACTTGAAGTCTGGTTTGTGACAAGCAGGACAGCCTGTCAAGTCAGCAGCCTGTGGGGCAGTTGTTTCTTCTTTGCTGCTAGCCCAACAAATGCCTGAGCAATCAGAGGTTGGTTTTACTGTTGGCCTCTCCTAGAGGACCTCCCTTCTTATCTTACAGCTGGTGCAGAAGTAATAGTCGTGCTCAGAAGCTTGGACAAGAACCCCTGAAGGGGTAGAAAGTCTGTCCCTGCAGTTTGCCAGGTGGAGATAAGGACGAGGTCAGTTTAGAAAACATTAATGGTTCTGCTTCTGTGCTGCTACTCCAGGATGGTATTGGAAGAGCAGTAGTAGCAGGGTGACGGTTTCCAAATGTACAATTCTGTTTTCAGTGGGAAAATGCCTGTGATGTCCTTAGGGGCTGGCATGTGCTTTTTGAGTTAGTCTGTCTGATAATGGAAGTGACTGGCATCTCTGTGTTAAAGAAGCTAGCTGTTACTGATTCTGTATGTGTTATGTTAAAGAAGTATTTGTAGAGCAGATTTGTTGCATGATTGTATTTTCATAGAAGTGACAATCTACTTGAGTCTTTGTTTTCAGACAATGTTATTTGCACCCTTGTATCCTACGTATTTCATTGCTTTAGACAGTGTTTCCCATGAAGATTTACTGTCTTCTTAGCCAGTATGGAAGGACCAAGGCTTATAAATGTAATTAATACTAGAAGAAAAAAAGTCTAATTAATTAATAAATAGGAAGTATATTGATTAAAAAATATCCTTTTTATTTAATTAGTAATTTCAAGAATTTATGTGTTTATCTTATAGAAAGTTTTGAAAATAAAACAAATTTTTTTATTATTTTATTTTTGTGGTATTTGGGATTGAACCCTCGTACATGCTCTGCTACTGAGCTATATCCCTAGTCAAGCAAGACCACTTTTAAGCCTATCTTTTGTTTTCCAGTGTTTTTCTAAAGCATCTTTCTTTGTCTTGTGAGAAAGGATGTGTACATCCTTGGAGAATTGGCTTTCAGTTTGAGTCCTAAGTATTGTCTAGATCCTTAGGCTTCGTGGTTTGTGATTGCTGCTGGGCTCATTGGCACATGCCTGTAATCCTAGTGACTTGGGAGGCTGAGGCAGGAGGATTGCAAGCAAAGCCAGCCTCAGCAACTTAGCAAGGCTCTACGCACCTTAGAGAAACCCTGTTGCAAAATAAAAATAAAAAAAGGGCTGGGAATGTGGCTCAGTGGTTAAGCATTGCTGGGCTCAATCCCTGGTACCCAAAAAACAAAAGGGTTTAGTATTCATTGGCTCCTTTTCACTATTTGATTTGTTTATATCTTTTTCATTCTTTAGATTATTTTTATAGGTTTTATTCATAGAAGAGGGTTATTTGGTCAATTATTTTGTGTTTTTTGAGACATTCTGCCAGAATATTTTCTAAAAACCATGATAAATTATTTATCTACTGAATATAAAATGTTTCATGTTCATTTCACCCATCTAGTCGTGGAGGATCATACATATTTAAGTTTTAATAGTTTAGAGGACAATAAAATTGTCCCCTAACTGAAGTTTATAGTTCTTTGGTTAAAAGGAATGAATGTGGGGCTGGAAGTTGTGGCTCAGTGGTAGAGCGCTTGCCTAGCATGCATGGGGCACTGGGTTCAGTCCTTAGCACCACATAAAAATAAAGATACTGTGTCCACCTAAAATTTAAAAAAAAAGAATGAATGCATTTTCTTTTTATGAATTAGGTTCCCATCTTATTTTCATTAGAGCCTTGACATTTTTTATTTTATTGTAATTTAATTTTATTGTTTGGTGGGATTAGGGATTGAACCCAGGTTTCATGCTTACTAGGCAAGTACTGCACCTCTCACTGAGCTAGAGTCTTGAAATTTTTTTAAAATCTCAATTTGTTTTTTCTAATGCAAAACATTTTGTTTTTTTTGCTAGAAATTTTTAGTTAATGTACTATTTATTTTATCATTTCTAAGTATTTAACATTTTTCTGTTATATTTTTTATCAAGTTGGTAGACTCTCAGAGACCTCACATGTCAGCTCGCTCGTTGCCCCCTTTGAGATATATGTATGTTTTTAGTTCATTTGGAATTGCTTTAGTGAATATTTTGAGGTAGTGATTTAAATTAGATTTTTCCTGGTTGTTAAGTAGGTGGTGCAGAATGGCTCACTTGTCCCTTTTTCTACTGCCATAGGGACACTGAGAAGTGTGTGTTTTCTGTATTATCCTATGGGGTCTCCATGAGGTCCAATTAGCCAATCTAACATCTTTCCCTGTTTCCTTGTTTCTTCAAAGCTTCACAGCTCCCCTTCTGTTAGGGAACACCTGCCATGGAAAGTCCAACACTACCTTTTTTGGTGTTTTTGGCTTCTTGAACTAGGATCACTGCACAAACCCTTCTTCACTTGCTTTAGTTGTGTGGACCTTAGTGTTAGAGTGTTAACTTTATCCTCCCCTTTCTCCTTGATTCTCATTGCAGGAAGTACTCCCACCACCCCAACCTCCTCTCAAGCTCCGCAAAAGCTTGACGCCTCTGCAGCACCAGCCCCTGCCTCCCTTCCGTCTGTGCTGCCTGCCACTCCCATCGCCACCTTCCCTGTGCCTTCTGCTGGGGCTGCCCCTGCCGTATTCTCCTTCGGTTCTTCATCCTTGAAATCCTCTGCTTCTGTCACTGGGGAGCCCCCTCCATATCCCAGTGGCTCTGACAATCCCAAAGCAGCGCTGGGCTCTGTCACCTCTACCTTCTCTTTTGCTCCTCCTTCCAAAGCCTCTGTGGCTCCCACCCCTGCAGCATCGCCCATGGCCCCGTCTGCTGCTTCCTACTCCTTCGGATCATCGGGTTTTAAGCCTGCCCTGGAAAGCACACCAGTGCCAAGTGTGTCTGCCCCAAGCATGGGAATGAAACCCTCCTTCCCGCCTTCAGCCTCTGCGGTCAAGGTCAACCTTAGTGAAAAGTAAGTCACTTTTAAAGTTTGAGTCTTCTGTGCAGTTGGTAGAAATGGTGCGTGTCATCTGCTAGAAGTAGAGCATCTGCAAGTAAAGTTACAGAGCCTTTTTCTGAAGTGATACTTGCAAATAGTTAAAATTCAGCCAGCGCGAAGGTTTACATTTCATCAGTGGACAGTCCTGAGGGTTCTTAGGTGGCATTTTATTTTTTTGACTACTAGAGATTTACATTTATATACTTGTTTTGCTTTTTCAGAGTAGGAATTCCTTATTTTAATTAAGGAAGATAATCCAGAATATACATCCTGGGAAGGAAATGAGTCGCTCCTAATCTTTTTTTCTCTTCATGTCCACCCTGAACTCAGCAGTTTTCTCAGTTGAAAAACACAGCCACCATAGTGACCTGGTGCAGCTGTGGATATGTGAGGTGACTCTCCTGCCTGGCAGTACCCTGTGACTTCTCATTGCTATTGGAAGACCATCTAAACTCTTTAGCATGGTGTTCAGTTTCTTCCAGATCTAGGCCCTGCCCATGCACTCATATCTTATTTATTTACTTCTTCATTGTCTTCATCTGCTTATTTCTTTCTCCCCACTAAATCTTACGCTTCTTGAGGAAAGCCCTTCCTTATATCTTTTTTTTTTTTTTTTTTTTTTTTGGATACAGGCTCTTGCTATGTTCTTTAGGCTGGTCTTGAACTCGTGGGCTCAGGTGATCCTGCCTCAGCCTCCTGAGCACTGGGACCTCAGGCATGTGTTCCATGCTCAGCTCCCTTTTCTTATGATCCTGAGTGTCCGTACTACCAGATTTTTGCCCTTCTTGCCTATGTTGTCCCTTGTTGCAAGGGTGGTGCTGTGGCCATATTGTCACTGTTAATATCCAGTTGGCTCACAGTCATTGCATTCTAACCACTGCACAGTGCTCCATCTTGCTGGCTGCACTGTAGTTGTTGGACTGGTCATCTAATGATGGATACTTAGATATTTACACTTTATTCACAAGGTAGGATGGACTTTCCATAAGACCATAGGCATTCCAAATATGGCAACCTGTTTTCCTTTTCCTTTTTCTCTCTCTAGAGGAGGCGATCACCCCATAATGAGCTGTTGTAATTGGGTTCCACCCTGATTTTTCACTTGGGTTATTAGATTAGAAAATTTATGTTGTCTCATCTTCATAGTAAATACTACATTGATGCTTTAGTTGAATAGTTTATTCTTAAGTAAGCAGATGGTAAATGTTTCCTGTTTTCACTTTCATGAGTGCAGCTAAGTATTTGTTTCCTGGAGGCAGTGTGGTGTGGATATTAAGTTTTTCTTTGGGTGCCTGCCATGTTCAAGGCCCTGGGTTCAATCCCCAGCACTGCCAAAAGAATTTTTCTTTGGTGGTATTGTTTGTTCTCTGTGTGAACACAAAGAATCTTCTAGAAAACCTTTTTGATGCATTTACACTGCCATTTTTAGGTTTACCACAGTGGCCACCTCTGCTGCCGTCAATAGTTCTCCAAGTGCACCCTCGATGATGCCGTTCTCTCCTACCTCCAAGCCAACTGCTTCTGTACCGCTCAGCCACCCCACGCCTCTCTCAGTGTCATCCAACTCCATGTCTCTGAAGTCTTCAGTCTCTTCCTCACCATCAGGTATGGTTTGAAGTCAACAGGTTTAGACCTCAGTCCTTCCTTTGCACATTGACAATTTTCAGTGTATTAAGAATATTGGACAAGATTATTTTTTTCTTGTTACCTATGTCTCACACTAATGTGCTGTGATGTTTTGGGTCCGGGGGTTGTACCGGGGATTGAACTCAGGGACACTCTACCACTGAGCCACATCCCCAGCCCTATTTTGTATTTTATTTAGAAACACAGTCTCACAGAGTTGCTTAGCACCTTGCTTTTTTTTTTTTTTTTTTTTAAGAGAGAGAGAGAATTTTAACATTTTTTTTTTTAGTTTTTGGCGGGCACAACATCTTTGTATGTGGTGCTAAGGATCGAACCCAGGCCGCACGCATGCCAGGCGAGCGCGCTACTGCTTGAGCCACATCCCCCCAGCCCAGCACCTTGCTTTTGCTGAGGCTGGCTTTGAACTTGCCATCCACTTGCGTCAGCCTCAGGAGTTACTGGGATTATAGGCGTGCATGCACCGGGCCCGGCTTGTGCACTTTTTGCACTCTGAATTGGGAGATTTGCAGTGGCTTTAGTGCTGCCAGGCTTCTCTCTGACATTTGTCATGGAGAGTTGAAAAGGTGTCTTGATGTTGGGCATTTGTCTTCACGTGCAGCCTGCCATATGCAATGGGCAGGTACGGAGCAGTTCTTTCACATGCACAGGAGAGAAAGAGCTGCAGTTGAGTGCCTCCTATGTCTAGTGCCATACAACAAGCATGTGAATTAATTAAAGAAAATTAATGGGGATGATTATAGACAGGTTAAGTTGTAGTATATTATGAAACCCATGGGCAAATGGACCTAGCCTGTCTTTTTTTTTTTCTTTTCAAACATATAGAGGTTGCAAAAATTTGTAAATTTTTTTTCTGAAACATTTAAGAATTAATTTTAGACAAATACTTAAATGTGTATCTCTCAAAAATAAGGACACACTTAATGTATTATTAGACTTGGGAAATTTAACAATCTAATCTAAACTCATTCACATTTCTAGAGTTGTTCCAATAACGTTCTTCATGGCTTTTTTTTTCCTCCTCTAATCCAGGAGCAACTAGAGATCACACACTGCATTTAGTCTCACTTGATCTCAATAGTTCTTAAGCCTTCCCCGCCCCCCCCCTTGGTCTTTTGTCACCATTACTTAATTCTTTTTTTCCCAAGTGGTACTGGAATTGAACCCAGGTAACCAGGGGCACTTTACCACTGAGCTACATCTACCTCCATTTCCTTGTGATTACAGGTGTGCTCCACTGTACCTGACTGGTGTTTAATTTTTAAAGATTGAGGGGTCTAGATTATTGGATCTCAGTGCCAGCTGTACACTAAATTTACTGGGAGACCCACTTCCTAGCATTGTAATCAGACTCTGGGATGAGGCTTTGGTATGAATTTTTGGTGTGTTTTCTTTTTAAAAGTGCCCCCGGTGACTATAATATGCAACAGAAAAAAATATTCTAGAAGCTTCTAAAAGGATCCTGAATATTGTGAGTTCTTACAAGGTGATGGGATTCTTGTTCTAGTCTAATGAGTAAACTTCAATTTAAACTTGGATCCCTAGTTCCCAGAGCTGTATCTCAGGGTTCTGTGAGGAGTGAGAGTGGGCCAGAGGGTCCTTCATGTGGCTGCACATACTTCCTGTGAGATGCACTGCAGCTGTGACTGCTGAGTGGTTTACATAGGCCTAGGGTGTGGCTCAGTGGTAGAGCACTTGCACAGCCTTGCAGGAGGCTCTGGGTTCCATCCTCAGCGCTACAAAAAAGTTTTACATTGAGAATTTTTTTTTTTTAAATCTTGAACATTTACTTAGCTATATATCACGTCCTGTGTTTGAGATCACAGTAATCTTTTACAACAAAAATTAATCTTTTTTTTTTTTTTTAAAGAGAGAGAGAGAGAGAGACAGAGAATTTTTTTAATATTTATTATTTTTTAGTTTTTGACGGACACAACATCTTTGTTTGTATGTGGTGCTGAGGATCGAACCCGGGCCGCACGCATGCCAGGCGAGCGCACTACCGTTTGAGCCACATCCCCAGCCCCAAAAATTAATCTTTTGAACCCAACTTTAAATGAGCTGAAGTGTAGTCTACTTTATAGCTATTCTAACATGGAGTAAGGTGGGAGGCAGAGCCTTATCTCAGGTAAAGTGGGGCTCTTCACAAATAACACAGTACAGCATTCATCTAAAACATGAATCAAAGAAAGGCTAAGAGAGTTTTCAGTTTTCTTTTTGTCACACTCAGAATTTTAACATCTATTTTATTATTACCTTGAAGCAGAGGAAGTCATCATTCTTTAATAAAGATTGTAAGAGTGGAGCCAGGGAAAGTGCATTTGTTACTTACTTAGGATTGGGGAAAGGAGTGGTGAAGAAATAATGGGAAAATGAATACTGTTTGTTGTGACTGATTTATGGTAACAGGTCGACCTGTTCAGAGCAGTCCAGGTCCAGTGCTCTCAATGGTGCAGAAGTCACCCAGGATCACCTCTCCAGTGGCAAAGTCAGGCTCTCCTCAGGTATGTGTAATTCAGTGTACAATACTGAATTTAGTTTATGGTCTCAAGCATGCATGCTAACAAAATGGGTTTTCATATTTTAGAATTCAGATTTTGGAAATAGTAATTAGGATTATATGATGATCCAAGATCATCATATGATTTTTAATGTTTACTCATAAAAGCTATTTTTCTACTTACCTAATATTGATAAATAAATCAATAGAATAAAATTAACATGTGTATAGATGAGTAAATTGTCACTAACTGAATATACCTTGGTAACTAGCACCCAGATTGACAAACCAGAGCATTACCAGGACCCTAGAATTCTTCTTCACGTGTCTCCTTCTAGTCACTACCTTGCCAAAGGGTACCCACCCTCCTGATTTCTAACAGCATAGACAAGTTCATCCTGTTTGTGCCTTCCATCATGTGGAATCACATGGCGTGCCTTCTTGTAGCTGGTGATTTTGCTCAACAGATGTCTGTAGGAGTTATCCGTATCATGTTGCTGTGTGGAATTCATTGTGTGACTATATTGGAGGGGGCTGAGTGGAATTCCACTCTTCATTTTTCAGCTAACACTACCTGAGTAGTGTTGCTACGACATTTTAACCATGGTCCTCCAGTGAACATGTGATCTTTCTGTTGGGCCCACACCTAGGCATGCACATGTTCTTCTTCTGGTATTTTTCTTCTCTTTTTGATGTATATTCTAGTTTTAATTTATATTTCCCTGATGTCCAGCAAAATTGAGCTTTATTTACTATGATTATTGGCCATTTAGGCAGTTGTTTTGTTTTTTTTTTTTTTTCAGTACCCCTTCATGTCTTTAGCCTATTTTCTATTGGATGGTGTCTTTTTCTTAATGTGTCTATTGTAGTGGGGTGTACAGGGGATTGAACTCAGGACCTAGGGCAGGCTAAGCATGTGTTCCAACCCTGAGCTATCCCCCTAGCCTCTTACTGATTTTTTTAAAGAGTGAGTTGGAGAGAAACACATACATACACACAAAATGCAAATACAGTACTGTCTGAATTGTCTATTCATTCATAGTTTCTTTTGATGAATGCAAGGCCTTAACGTTTAGTACAGTTGAGTATATCAATTACTTTCTTTTATAATCTGTGTTTTGTGTGTCTTGTTTTAGAAGTCATTTCCTGTTCCAGAGTCAGAAAGATATTTTCCAGTTTTTTGTATTATTTTACTTATCACATTTCAGTCTGTAGTCATCATTCCAGTTTATTTTAATGACTTTAACATAAAGAGGATTACCAGTTCCACCCCTGATTTGAATTCACATGATTAGGAATCCTGTTTTCTCTTCTGTCTCCTGCACACACGTCCACACAGGGCACAAGGCAGGTGTCCTGTTCACAGTTCTAGCCTGTGACCCGATGCCCGACACATGACTTGTTAAACATGTGCGCGTACGCACACACATTAGCTATTCTAATAACTAAAACTGCTCCAGTGTTAATTGTTGTATGTAGCAAATGATTGAAAAGGCACCTCACATGTTAACATCTATAATGCAGAGCTCTTGTGTCCCATCTCTCCAAGAATCTCCTTTTTTTCCTTGTGTTCCCAACTCTATAAGTGGCACTAACAGATCAGGACTTAGCACAAGCCTCAGACCCAGAAGTATCCCGATTCCTTGCATTTCTCCCTCAAACCCAGATTAGTAGGAGTTCTTGTCAGCTGTCTACTGTGTCATATGTCATGAGCACTTAGCTCTGCTCCTAGCATCTTATGTCACGCCATTGCCATCTCTTACCTGGTTAGCCTCTTGACGGCTCTCCCTCTTGGCTCCTACTGCTCACTGTCATCCCTATTCTGCAGCAGCAAGAGGGATCTTTTAGATCCTAGATTTAAGTAGTCATTTAAACTCCCCTAAAATACCAGTAATGGCTTCCTAGCACACCTGGAGTTGAATCCAGACTTCCTAAGTGTGGCCTTGAATGACATGCCTTGTGTGTCTCCCTGACCCAGTGCCCTGCCTGACAACATAAAGCCCTTGTTTACTTTGTTGTTTACTTAATGTGCCAAACTCTTTGTGCGTGTTCTTCTCATTCCCCAGGAGGTGCTTCCCCTGGATTGCGCCCTGGCCTTCTGCCTCACTTCTTGCCTCAGTTCAGACAGCAGCCTCCGGGGAGGGCTTTCTTGGTCATCTCATTTGTCGTAGGACCCTGATCCCCTTTTATTGCCTTCATGTTTTCCTGTTTATTCATCAGTTGAATTTATCTGTTGTGTTTACTTTTTTTAAAAATCCATCTTGTCCAAGCAGGAGGTAAGTTCCATGAGAGTAGGGCCTTGTCTGTCTTGTTCATCTGTCTCCACTGTCCAGAAGGTGCCCTATACAAAGAAGGGACCCGGTAAGTACAGTCCAGAAGAACCTATGGCGAATGAAGTATTTACCATATAAGTGCCATTCCCAGTGGTGGGCACTGATACAGTTGCTTCTAGAAGCTGTAACAGAGAATCCATTTTTAATCCTTTTGTCTTCCATTTTAGGCGAAGTCACTTCCGCCTCCTGTCACAGAAAAACAGGGACATCAGTGGAAGGATTCAGATCCTGTGATGGCTGGAATTGGGGAGGAGGTACTTTCAGGATTTTTCCCAGGAGTAGCTCTGACACTGAGACTGGAATGGCCTTGAGCACCTACATGGCTGTTTATTCTAGCATTGTACCCTGACCAGTCCCAGGAGTCCCACCCGTGTCGCATGTGAGTGTAGCAGCAGTGTGGTTACTCCACACCACTCAGGCGGAGTCTTTTTCCTTGTTCACATCTGCAGATTGCTCACTTCCAGAAGGAGTTGGAGGAGCTGAAAGCCCGGACTTCCAAAGCCTGTTTCCAGGTGGGCACTCCAGAAGAGATGAAGATGCTGCGAACAGAGTCAGACGACTTACACACCTTCCTTTTGGAGATTAAAGAGACCACAGAGGTTTGTGTGTATGGATATTTCTCCCGAGTCGAGGCTTTAGAAATTGTCTTAGTGTTCGTGTTGTTTATGTGCTGAGCAGTTTACCCGGAAATGCCTAAATTCACATCTTAACCATCTGGACGTTATAACGGATTGCCTGACTTTGGAAAGTTAATCTAGCCACCCTATGTTTCCATTTTCTTATCTGTGAAATGGGATGATAATAATAGCATTCTGTAATAGTTTGTTACAGTTCATTTAGATATATTTGAAAACTGAGTATCTTTTCTAGTGTCAGGCAAAACATATTTTAGAACTTACAGCATAGACGCGTCCATTGCTTGTAGCTAGCAGAGTTGTTGTTACCTTGGTTGCTGCTCACCCTGTGTAGACATTGTCCTGACACCTCCCTGGACTGCCTTGCTGAGCCCTCAGCCTTCCATGTAGTACATGCCGGTATCCTCTCCACTTTGCAAGTCAGGAAACAGAGGCTTAGAAAGATAAAGTTATTTTTTGAAAGTTCCCAGGTAATAGTGCTAGGGTTCCAATTTGGACTGTCTGTCTCCAGTCCTGGTCTTAAATAAGGTACCAGGAAGAGAGCTCTCCATGGTGTCAGCAGCGGCATCTTCCAGTAGTAGGAGTGTGTGTAGTATCGGTATTTTCCTTGCTTTCTAAATTTCCTATTATTAGAATATGGACTTTTTCTAATAAGGACAAAAAATTTAAAAAGAACATTAATATCTTTCTTTCCAAGTAATAAAATGTTTATTATGTTATTGTTAAATATATTCATGTGTTCATGTTAAATGTTTGAGAAACTCCACCTTTCTTGATCCAAGCAGAGAGGTTTTATTTCTTATCAATATTTTGTTCTTGACCTTTTCTAGTCTCTTCATGGAGACATAAGTACCCTGAAAACAACTTTGCTTGAGGGCTTTGCCGGTGTTGAAGAAGCCAGAGAACAGAATGGTAGAAATCGGGATTCTGGGTACCTTCATCTACTGTACAAGAGGCCGCTGGATCCCAGGAGTGAAGCTCAGCTTCAGGTGGGAGAAGCTACTTACATTTCTTGAAGGTTTAAGAGTCAACTCCTGTTACCATCACTGCCTTTTTTTAGGTGTAACATTGGATGATGTCCCCTTATGAAGCTGTTGATTTTCTGCTAATAACTTCCAACACTTTCCACAAACTTTCTTACCTGTGGCAAAGAAAATGGCATATGTTTTCCCTTTAATTTTTTTTTTTTTAGTATTTATTTTTTTAGGTGTAGATGGACACAACACAATGCCTTTATTTTTATGTGGTGCTGAGGATCAAACCTGGGTCCCGCTTGTGGTAGGCGAGCGCTCTACCACTGAGCCACAATCCCAGCCCTCACTTTAATTTTTAAAAATTTTATTTTAAAAAAGAGATTTTTGTTTAAGACAGGATCTCACTAAGTTGCTGTGACTGGCTTTGAACTTGTCCTCCTGTCTCGGCCTCTCAAGCCACTGGGATTACATGTGTGCGCCATTGCACCTGGCTCAAAAATAGAATTCTTCATGGATCCTTAACCTTAGTGTTGGAAGAGAGCATTGTGTGGAAACAAATATTTGTAAACCAACTCAGGAATACTAATTGTTCACATAGCAGATATTTTTCAGAGGCAGGTAATCTGCTAGGTGTTTACTACTCTTTCTAGTCTTTGTAACCAGCTGCTTTGCAAGGTAGGAGTGGTCGATCCCCCACACAGAAGAAGAAATTGGACATCCTGGGTTAGGAGCGGGTGTTGTCCATGTGGTGTTGGCTGATGGGAGTGGAACCAGCACTGGACGCTCCATCTTCTGTGCCTCTTTCCTTTGTGCCATACTACAGCACAGTTGCTTTTCCCACTCATTCTTAATCTTTATTTCTGCTTTAGTTAATTGGATTTTGTTTTCCATCTCTCAGATTTACCCAGAATGGCCTTAATGTGAGGGTCATCTTCCCCCTTTTCAAGTTTGCCTCAGTCCCCCCAGTGAGTGTGCAGGCAGCCCTGGTCTCCCAGCTCAGGAGTGGGGTGTGTGTTGAAGAGTTCCTTCTGCTTCAGAGAACTCAAGCTTACAGATAACTCCTCCTGTCATCCCTGCCCTGCCTCTGCTAATGAGAGCAGTTATCACTTCTCCCAGAGAGCTGAGGAGTCCTTGCTGTGGCTGTTCCGTTCCATGGCGAGGAGGGAGCACTGATGGTTCACCTACCATTTCCA
The DNA here is from genome assembly GCF_048772815.1 of Callospermophilus lateralis. NCBI lineage: Eukaryota > Metazoa > Chordata > Mammalia > Rodentia > Sciuridae > Callospermophilus > Callospermophilus lateralis. The sequence goes on along the minus strand of NC_135306.1, from coordinate 5,250,647 downwards.
AAGTGTAGGCCCTGTGCTGTGCCCTGCTTGACGGCTCCACCACTTGCCTTTTGCATCCCAGGCTTTTTAGCCAAGCTAAAAGGAAAGCATAGCTTCAGATAAACGTCACTCATTGGTAAAGGAAGAATTTTTTTTTTTATGGTGCCAAGTAGATAATAGCATGTAGCATATATTGAGTGCTACTATTTACAGAGCAAAGATGAGGAAACTTGAGATGCTGAAACTCCCTAGGTTTCATCCCTCATAGATACTGGTCCTTGATCTTGGGCAGTCTGACTCTGAGCCTGAGCTTTTGGCCACTCCTCCCTCTACAATGTACAGTTCCTGCAGCTGGGTATATGACAGCAAGAAAGGCGAACACGGAAATTTAAAGTGGGCTATGTTGCTGTGGGACCACAAGTGAGAGGGCACATAAGCCACCCCAAGAAAATGTTTATGATAGAGAAGAGGGGCTGGGGATGTGGCTCAAGTGGTAGTGTGCTCGCCTGGCATGCGCGGGGCACTAGATTCGATTCTCAGCACCACATAAAAATAAAATAAAGATGTTTTGTCCACCGAAAACTAAAAAATAAATATTTTAAAAAAAAGAGAGAGAGAGAGAAGAGCTGGGTTTTGCTGGTCAACCCAGTTGAGAGCTTCAGGATGGAACAGCATCAGCTGCTGCAGAGGTGGGATCACATCTAAAGTGGCCAAAGAGATTCCTGCCATCTAGTGTGAGCTGAAATTTACTTGCCATTAAGGCTACTACTATGCCCTTGAGTCTGCTTCACTCTTTTAAATGATATTTTCTGTTTTTTTAGTTGGGATGCCCACTCTTATTTAAGAGTAATCATGAAAATACATTTTGATGTGATCAGACCTTTGACCAGATAGGAAGTGCTTTTTTCAGTACTAGGCACATTTGTAAATATACTTAATTGAAATATTTCACCTTTATTTTTACGTTCTAAGAGTCAAGTTGCATAGCCATGAAGGTTACCAGCGGTCCAAAATTCAAAGAAAGTTATTACAGGGCTAAAATAAGTTAAATTGGTGAGGATTTTAATAATGATAAATTTAGTTTCTCGTGCTAATAGTCTCCTTTGTTTTTGAAAAGTAAGTCTTTCTCAACTGGTGAGATGTTCTACGCTATGAATAGATAGATTCAGAATTATTTTCAGCAGTATTTTGTTGGATAATTTTGTCTATATTGCAGTTAATTTCATGGGTGGGAGAGCAAAAACTAAATGGATGTACTGTCTGAGTACCAAAGTGCAGTGGAAAATTCCCGACCATGTTGAGATCCCTTTCTAGGATCTGAAAAATTAGAATGAAGCAAGAACATTTCTTCCCTTGGGGCCTTAAGCACACACACCCTTTCTCTTTCCCTTTTTTTTAATACTTCTTCTGTGTCACACTGTTAAGGAAGTTGATTTTCTGTTTTGCATTTTAATTATAATGTTTCAGTGGTTTTATTACTATTATGTTTTCCTTATTTATTATGTTCTCAATATAGAAATATTTTAAAATTATTTGGACTATTTTGATATATCTTCCCCCCAGGATACCAGAAAAATTAATCATTTGCCTTGTAATTTTTTTCTTGCAGGAAATTCGGCGCCTTCATCAGTACGTCAAGTTTGCTGTTCAGGATGTGAATGATGTTCTAGACTTGGAGTGGGATCGTCATCTGGAACAAAAGAAAAAACAAAAGTGAGTGAGGTCTCTCATACTCCAGAGTTGTAGTAAGCGTTGTTTTAGAAATGCTGTTAGGGCATGTGTACGAACCTTTTGGACCTTTGCTCTTTTTGACATGGTCATTGCACTTCTAAAAATTTTGTTGATAGATCTAATAAATTGTGGTTATAGCAACTACATTAAAGAATTTATATTGCAGTATAATTATAATAATGAAAACTTGGATTCAACTTAATTATTCAAATGTAAAGGAATACCCCAATAAATGTGGTCACAGAACACTGTGTAAATCATTATATAGCATGTTTTCAAAGAAATTAAGTTAAATGTAGTTTTTTTGTTTTTGTTTTTGTTTGGTTTGGTGTTTGGTACTATGGATTGAACCCAGGGATGCTTGACCACAGCCCTTTTTATTTTTTGAGATGGTTTTTGCTAAGTTGCTTAGGGCCTCGTTAAGTAGCTGAGGCTAGCTTTGAACTCATGATCTTCCTGTCTCAGCCTCCTGAGTTGTTGGGAACACATGTGGGCCACCATGCCTGGCCAGTGATTTTTTTTTTTTTTTTTTTTTTTTTTGGTGGGGGGAGTGGTATCCGGGATTGAACTCAGGGGCACTCAACCATTGAGCCACATCTCCAGCCCTATTTTGTATTATATTTAGAGACAGGGTCTCTTTGAGTTGCATAGCACCTCGATATTGCTGAGGCTGGCTTTAAACTCGTGATCCTCCTGCCTCAGCCTCCCGAACTGCTGGGATTATAGGCAGGTACCACCTCCCCCAGCTGCAAATGTGTTTTTAATATGATAAGGAAAACATGAAATAAAGCATCCTGGAGGTACAAACATAAAAAAAAAAAACTGGAAGTAGATCTGTACCTTCACAGTTATATCTTCAATATTAGAGTAAGAAAATTTTTTCCAGCCAGGTACAGTGGCACATGCCTATAACTCCAGATACTCAGGAGGCTGAGGCACAGAGGATCATTGGTTCCATGCCAGCCTAAGTAACGTAGTGAGACCCTGTCTCAAAATAAAACAAAATATCAGGGGATAAGGTTGTAGTTTAGTGGTAGAGTACTTGCCTGCATGTGTGAAGCCCTAGGTTCAATCCACAATATATGCAAATAATTCTTTTTCTTTGTATTTTTCTGTATATTCTAAATTTTTAAAAAAATTTTGGGGGATTGAACCCACAGGTGCATAACCACTGTCCCACATCTCCAGCCCTTTTTGTAAAATATTTTATCACAGACAGGGTCGTGCTGAATTGCTAAGTACCTTGATAAGTTTCTGAGACGGGCTTTGAATTCATATTCCTCTTGCTTTAGCCTCCTAAACATTGGGATTACAGGCTTGCGCCACCATGCCCCGTGTTGGTTTTTTGTTGTTGTGTTTTTGTTTTTGTTTTGAAAAAACTTTTTTCCCCTTGATTTGTTGTTTATTTTTACTTGTTGATTTTAAGTATACATGACAGTAGAGTATATTTGAGAATTTTTATTGAATTTCCTTGACACCTATCTCTGGCTTCCTCAAGGAGGTTAATGGATAATTGGATAATTTCTGATTATTATGGATAATTACTGGGACGAGTGGAATGATGGCAGAGGAATAGGAAAACCTTTTAGCCAAATCTCCTATCCCTGGATATCTGGTTTTATCCATGTATTTCTCAGAAAGAATAGAATGAAGTCCACTGAGCAGAGAAGTGCCCATAAGAAATTTGAAAAACACATCAGGCTTTAAGATAGTAGATTTCTGAAATGCCTGCCCTTGATGACTCTGATTAGCCCTGTATGGAAACAACCCGAAAACTGGTCTGTTTGGTTTACAAAGCTGTGGGAGCTTCACCATGGGACAGCATGAGTGTTGTAGGGGACAAGACTAGATCAGGCTTATAGTTGAGTAAGTAGAAATGAAACTGTGCTGTGTGGAGAAATGCAGAAGAGCCCCAATCAGAGGACCCTTAACTTGGAGCAAAGGTATGGGGACACCCCCACTGTCCAGAGGAGGATTCTGTGTCCTATGGATTAGAGTCCTTGTCCCATAAGATTTGGGCCTCATTAGAGATGTCACAGCCCACTCCCTGCTTCTGATTCTGCTCTAGTTACCAGTAGTATTCAGGAGTATAGGATGCTAACAGAAGCTGAGCTTCCTTTTCCTCTATGTCAGCCCATGGGTTTCTTACTTACACTTCCTTGAGTTTGCAATTCCCTTTATGTAGAGTTTAAATTCTTAAATTGGTACCGTTTTCTATTGCAATAACACTTTTTTGTTTGCAGCCCTTCTCTAAATATTACCACGTACCTACTGAAATTTCTTTACAAAAAATTTGTATTGAACTTCTTAGTCACCTGTCTCTGGCCTCCTCAAGGAGGTAATGGGAGAGACAGAAATAAAACAGGAAGTTTCTGTTCAACATAAGCGTTTTTCATTCCATAATAAGTGTTAAGAGGTAAAATATTTATGTTGACATACAATAACAAAGAAAGCTATTGATCTGAACCTGATGTACAATGACTTATTTTGTTTTTATCTGTATAGTTTTCCCCTAGATTGATAGAAAAAATTTGAAGGGATACTTAAGGGTTTAAAAAGAAAAGCAGAGGCATCTAGACCTCTCCCTCTCCATCCTTCCACCCTTTGACCTGCCTCCCAGTGGCAGGTGCCGCAGTCCTTGTCTTGTTTCAGTGTGTGTGGGGTGCCCCCTGACCTGACTCCCAGCAATGCACTATTCCTTGACAGCTGTCTAAGGATGATTCACTCTGTAGCCCTCCAGGGAACCTGGCATTTTTTTCTTTTTATTGACTTTAACTTCCTTAGTGAAAAATACACAGGTCCTGGGTGTATGCCTCAGTGAGTGTCCCCTGGGCCCTGACTCCCATTTACTCCTGCCCTTCTCCTCAGGGCCTCATTGGGGTTTTGCCTCATGTGTGCTATCCCTTGTGACAAGCCTGGCGAGTGTATTCTCAGCTTTTCTAGGCTCTCATCTTCCTTTTATTTTCTAATAGTATTTTTGATGTTTCTTGTCTCAATAGTGTTCTCCCTTTTATCGTTTGCACTGTTAAAATTGTAGTCTTATTTTGGCAAGGGAGGTCCTTTACTGGTGCCATTTACATGTGATTCTTCTCTCATCACTGTGAACAGGCGCCTGCTTGTGCCAGAGCGAGAGACACTGTTCAATACTCTTGCCAACAACCGGGAAATTATTAACCAACAGAGGAAGAGGTTGAATCACCTGGTGGACAGTCTCCAACAGCTCCGTCTTTATAACCAAACCTCCCAGTGGAGCCTACCCTCGGCTCTCCCCACCCACAGCAGCACTCACAGGTGTGCAGGAAATTGTGTTCGGTCAGTGTGGTTGAGTGAGTGCATAAGAAATGTTTGTGGAGGAATGTGGGGTGGTCTTAGGTTCAGACATGACTTTGAAAATGACTGTTCCTTATGTGATCCTGGTCAGCTTCCTTATTCTTTCTGATCCTTGATTTTTTTGCTTTAGAAAATGGGATAACCATACCCACTCTTTGGAATTGTCAGAGAATTAAGTTTATAATGCACTGAATATTTTTTTTTAAAGAGAGAGGATTTTTTAATATTTATTTTTTAGTTTTCAGTGGACACAACATCTTTATTTTTTATTTTTATGTGGTGCTGAGTATAGAACCCAGCCCCCTGAATATTTTTGTACCCGATGAAATAGCTGCTCAGTGATCACAACAGGTAACTATTTAATATTGTTATATCGAAAAGTAATGGAAAGCCAGAAATGTAGCTCAATGCTCAAGTGTCTGCCTGGCATATAGTAGGTCCTGGGTTTGATCTCTGGCATCACCAAAAAAAAAAAAAGAAGAAAAGAAAAGAAGAATAATAGAATTAATTAAGTTGACAATTTGTCTTGGAAGCACATTCTGCTTGAGTATGGAAACCTCAGATACTTACAGATGGACATATTAGCTCTGATGTCATCAGGGTGATTTTGTGTTTCTGCTTTTAGGCCACAAGTGTGGGTCTTAATTGCCCTTTCTCCTGGGGCACCAAAGTGTTAGGTTTCCTGGGGTAGTGAGCCTTTGAGATTGCTGTCTCTCCTTTTACATTGGTTAATCAGATGTTTCCATGTTGAGCATGCTCTACTGTCTTGCACTTATGCTTAAGAAGATAGTGTATCCCACAGAGCCTCAGATTTCTTAGCTCATAGTTGGTTTGTATGTAACACTGTCCTGTTTCAGTTTTGACAGTGACCTGGAAAGCCTGCGCAATGCTTTGTTAAAAACCACCATAGAATCTCACACCAAACCTTTGCCCAAAGTACCAGGTAAGTGCATCCTTCCTATTATTCTTGTCCTGTTTGTTCTCTTCCAGCCCCTGGCATCTTAAAAACCAGGTCTTAAGCATTTATAGTTGATGAATTTCTTGCAGCTAAACTGTCCCCTGTGAAACAGGCACAACTGAGAAACTTCTTGGCCAAGAGGAAGACCCCTCCAGTGAGATCCACTGCTCCAGGTAAAGGGAATGGCTTCTGAATTTTTTGGATATAAGTCACATAGTACATAGTATTGGGATGCAGTGGAGGGTGGGAGGAGTTGTTTTTGGTTTTAATAATGGATCCAGAAAATATCCCCAGAATCTGTTGTTAATGTGGATGTAGATTAAGAAGCAGCTTATATATACTCAGTGAATCAGCTCAAGGTAGTGGCTCTGGCTCTTACTCCATGCTTTCTGCAGCCCTGGCAGAGATTGACAAGACCTTGGGCAGGCCACACTGGATCCTAGCCCCATATTTTCTTAATTTGCATGGGGTTTTGAGTACAATTACATTGGAAAAAAGGATTCTTAAGAGGAGCTGGGGACGTGGCTCAGTGGTAGAATGCTCGCCTAGCATATGTGAGGCACTAGCTTCGATTCTCAGCACCACATAAAAATAAATAAATAAAATAAAGATATTGTGTCCAACTACAACTAAAAACACACACATATACACACACATATATATTATATATATGTATATATATAAAAGCATTCTTAAGAAAGAAGGAGGGATGGGGCTGTAGCTCAGCAGTAGAGCACTTTCCTCGCACTTGTGAGGCATTGAATCTGATCCTCAGCACCACATAAAAATAAATAAAGATATTGTGTTCATCTACAAATAAAAAAAAAAAAATTAAGAAAGAAAAAAACAACTGATTAGGGTTGGGGCTGGGGCTGGGGCTCAGCAGTGGATCACTTGCCAGCACGTGCAAGGTGCAGGGTTCGATCCTCATCACCACATAAAAATAAAGGTAATGTGTCCAATTAGAACAAAAAAAATAAAAAAAACAACTGATTGGACAGTGATGATTTAAAATATTTGCTGAAATAAAGGATGTACCTGAGGAAGAATGCTTTATGCCATTAAATTATCTAGATAATTGCCTTAATTTTCTGGTTAAAAAAAAATAAATCATAATCTTGTTTTATGGGAGAGACAGAATATCTATGTTTGTCTTTGAAATTCTTTTTTAAGTTAAAAAAATTTTATGACAGTAACCAATACCTTTTAGAAATCTATTAAAATAGCTGAAATAAATTTAATTTAATCTTATTGTATCTGTTTTTTTTTTTTAGTAATCATATAGGACTAAATTAGGTAATAGTCATAGACAAGTACATTTTTAAATAACTTTTTCTTAAGAATATATTCTCTTTGTACATAATTGGGGAAAATATGAGCAAGTATAAGGAAGAATAAAAGTCATTCTCTACCTTTCAGCACAGATATGGCCTTACCTCATCATTTTGGTTTACTCCCCAATGTTTTTACTTTGCATATGTAAATCTGATTTTTTTACAAACACTTTTGGGATTAGAATGAGTATGGTTTTGTGTTCTGATTTTTTTAAATTAAAAATTCATAAACCTTTGTTATAAAACATGAACAAAATAAAATAAATATTGATGAGGATATGGAGAAATTAGAGCCCTCTGCACTGTCGGTGGGCAGCCTCTGTGGGAAACAGTTGGTGGTTCCTCAGGAAGTTAAAGTTTCATTGTGTGCTCCAGTCATTCCAGTTCTTGGTCTGTGCCTTGAAGATTGAAAAATGGGATTTCAGAGATATTTACATGCCCATGTTTATCATAGCATTATTCACAGTAGTCTTCTTTTTCTATTTTGTATTTAGATTTCCGATTATCCCAACAGTGTTTATTGAAGACTCTGCTCCCTGCTTAGCAAGGCCTTCTCTGTTCCAAATCAATTATCCATTTATATGTATGTCTTCTGGTCTTGTATGTTGATTAGAAAGTACTACAACCACTCTGTCTTAATTAACAAACGCTAAAATAAATCTCAGTACTGTTTGTTTTCTAGATTCTTGAGCTGTGCTGTCCAATCTAATACCCTATTTAAATTGAAGTTAATTTACGTTAAATTAAAAATTCAGTTCCATAATCCTGGTAGCCACGTTTCAAGAGCTCATTGGGTGCATGAGACTGGTGGCTACTGTGGTGACAGATGCAGGATATTTCATCATTATCACAGAAAGTGCCCCAATCTAGAGCAGGGTTGGCAGACATTTTTGTAGATGACCAGGTACGGGCCCAGGGGTTTCTGTTACACCTCCTCAGTTCTGCCGCTGTAAAGGGAAAGCAGCCACATTTGTAAGGAAAGGGGCCTGCGGGTCAGTCAGGCCTCACAGAGCAAGACTGCCATCCCATGGTTGTAGTTTGCTGGCCCCGATCTAGAGCGTTTTGGCTCTTCTTGGAACTTTACATTTTCATATTAATATTAGAGCTGCCTTTTAAGATTCTGCCTCCATGTATAGGCCAGACCATTGTAGGGAGTAGAAAAGGACTGCCAAGGGCTGGAGGGCGCGAAGGGGAGTTAGTGTTTAATGGGGACCGAGCTTCAATTTGGAAAGATGAGAAGAGTTCTGGAGATGGTGGTGGTGATGTTTGCACAGTATTTTGAATACATTTTAACATCACTAGACTGTTAAGGGTAAACTTTTTGTCTTATGTTTTACCACATTGAAAAAATGATGGGGAGAGAGTCAACTTCCTAGAGCCTTCAAAGAAAAGTTGAGATTTTGGGATTGTATGACATTTGCAGAATGGTGTGCCTTTTCCTTTTTTGAACATGGTACACATTTGTTTCTTTGGGTCTTTAATTCTTAATAAGTTTTTCTGCATGCCCATCTTTTGTTAGATTTATTGCTGAGAATTTAATTTTTTTGCACTCTTATGATGGTGGATATATTCTTTCATTAAGTTTATGTTTTATGTTGGGCACAGTATGCAGAAATACATTTTATTTTTGTATATTGACTTCGTAGCCAGCAACCTGGCAAAACTCATTTGTTCTAATAATATGTCTGAAGCTATTTCTTAGGTCTGTAGCTATGGAAATAATTACATTCTTCATATATGCCAGCATTTTTCTTTCTGCCCTCCTGGTCATTTGATTTTCTTATTTCACTGGTTAGGACATCCATTCTAGCATCCAATAGAAGTGGTGAGTGGGTGTCCTTACCTTGATCTCAGAAGGAATATTCTTCACTGAGATGATCAGCAGATTTCTTGCCGCCTCCTCCTTCCCCCACCCCCACTGTAGCAACTTGTGAGTCACATAGTTGTGCTTGCTCTGCTTTCTACCCATTTCTCAGGAAGTTTCTGTCATTACCAACTCCTGAACTAGGAGTTCAGAGAAATGATGGAGAGCGATGTGGCCCCAAAGAATGTGAATTTTATTTTTTTATTGTGGATGCCATAACATTGTCATAGAGGCTTCAGACAGCACCTGCTGTCTCGCAGCTCTGAGGCAGAAGTCTGGACACTGTGTGGCTCTGCTGGGTCCTCTGCTTGGGGCACAGAGGCTGTCCTCTTGAGTGTTGGCTGCACTGGGCTTTTACTGGGGCTCCTGGAAGGATGTAGCTTCCACGCTCCTTAAGGTTGTTGGCAGAGAGGTTCCCTGCACCTGGAGGATGAGGTCTCTGTCTTCTCTTCCTCGCCGCTGTTATTTGTAAGTCATCATCTTTCCTTTTTGATGGTACTGGGGATCAAACCTAGGGCCTTACAAATGCTAGGCTGGCCCTTTACCACTGAGCTACACCCCCAGCCCTTTTTAATTTTTCTTTTGAGACACTAAGTTGCTAAGGTTGACCTTGAGCTTGCAGTCCTCCTGCCTTGGCCTCCCAAGTCACTGGGATTACCACACCCAACAATACCACACCCAACTCTTTTTGGCCTTTGAGTTCATGGGATTTTACATGGGCCCACCTGGATGATCAAGGATCATCTCCTTGTTGTAAGGTCAACAGACTGTTGATCTTATCTGCAGATTCCCTTCTGTCATCACCACACATAACTAGTGGCACTAGGGGATAAAAAAAGTCATGGGGTCAAAATTCTGTCTGGCATGGGGTTCAGTCTGAGGTAGCAGATTGTTAAATCAGATTGTGGTCTTTGAAGTAAGGTACACAGGGGTTTGAATTCTCACTCTACATTTACTAGGTTTATGACTTTGTAGAAGTTACTTTACCTTATAAGTATAACTATCAATTCAGACAATAGCAATTTTTAATTTATAGGATAACTGATAATTAAATGGGGTAATGCATGTCGATGCTTTGCGTAGCACCTGGCACCAAGTAAGTTCTCAGTGAATGTTAACTGTGATTTCCTGGTCGTGCTGGTGGCTATGGGTGGAGTTGCTAAGTGACCCTGCTGTGTTTTAATTTGCCTCAAAATACTCTAGCACACTACTATCCAGTAGAATTTTCTGTGATTTCTTAAAAGTTATCTGCTGTCCAAAACAGTGTCCTCTGGCTGCATGAGGCTTTTGAGCACTTGAAGTGTGGGTGGTGTAGCTGAGTGGTGGAAGTTTTCCTTTGTTTACCTCTAACTACCTTAGATTTAAATAGCCACAGATGGCTAGTGGTTGCCAAATTGGACAGTCCAGCCCTTGTACCTGCTGTTGATTTTTAGCTACATTTCTTTATGTTACACTTATATGGTGGTATCGAGATCTTGCAAAGTGATTGTGCCTACAGGACAGATAAGTTGAAACTGAGCAAAGTTGCTTTGAATAACATTGGGGAGGAGAAAAGGCTCCGCATTTGTTTTTGGTACTTTTCACTATATAGGCAGGAGCCTGCTCTGAAATTCATGGTAGAAAGTAATGTGGCACAAAGCCTTACTTCATAGTTTTAAAAAGGGGGAGAGAAAACCAGAGAAGGCCAGGATTAGGTTGTGTATGCTTAATAGACTGAATCAGAAGAATCCCGTGTTTATCTGGAAACATTTGAGACACCCAGGACCAAGGCCACTTTGTGCTTCTAGCTTGCATTAAGCCTGTTCTTGGAAGGTTATTGTTGGAAAGCACAGCAGTGGTGTGACCGTTCACCCTGCCCTGGAAGCTTGTTTGTTTGCTTTTCTGATGTTATTTTTCTGTGGGTGAGGACTTGTGGGGAGGACTCAAGGTCTTTTGGTTTTCCACCAGCAGAAATTCTCTTTTTCTCATGCTTTTGTTTCATAGTCAGGATGTGCTTGTCAAACATAGTTTTTCAAAACTTTTTTTTAAACTTTGCACAAATACTTTTATTTATTTATTTGTCCTTTTTAGATATACATGATTGTAGAGTGTATTTTTTTATTTTGTTTTTTAGATTTTTAAAAAAAAAAATTTTAGTTGTAGATGGACACAATGCCTTTATTTTATTTATTTACTTCTAATGTGCTGCTGAGGATCGAACCCAGTGCCTCACAAGTGCCAGGCAAGCGCTCTACCATTGAGCCACAACCCCAGCCCCAAGTAAGAATGTATTTTGACATATTATACATGCATGGAGTATAATTAGGATCCCATCCTTGTGATTGTGCATAATGTGTTGTATCCGTGTATGAACATAGGAAAGTTATGTCCAGGTCATTCTATAGACTTTTCTGTTCCCATCCCTGTTCGAAGCTCCTTTTGATCAAAGATCCAGAACTGTCTTTCTTTGCATTTGACAATAGCTATTTCCACTTAAAATACATCATAATTAAGTCATTTTACAAATTGGATATGTGTCCATTGACAGTGAAAATGACACAGCTTTTGGGCTTGTTTTGAGTTGTCTGAATTGTGTTTTGTTGGGGCTTCTGTAGCCAGCCTGTCTCGGTCCGCCTTCCTGTCTCAGAGATACTATGAGGACTTGGATGAAGTAAGCTCAACGTCATCTGTCTCCCAGTCTCTGGAGAGTGAAGATGCCCGGGCATCCTGCAAAGACGAGGAGGCGGTGATCCAGGTCCCTCGGCATGCCCCTGTTGTCCGCACTCCTTCCATCCAGCCTGGTCTCCTCCCCCAGGCGACACCTTTTGCTAAATCTCACCTGCTTCATGGTTCCTCACCTGCGGGTATGGGACCCTTGAGTAAGTTAATAGTGAGAAAGGAAACCTCCCCATTAGGTTGCTACCGAATAAAGGAGCTAGAGCTGGGTATCAGTGTCAGTATCCTCCGCATTGAGGTGACTTCTGGTGGAGGACAGATGTGAGCGGAAGGGGCTGAAATGGCCAGATTTTATGAGAGGAGATTAGGGAGCTGATCTACACTGGCATGAAAGTGACCTCTCCATCGGTGTCAGGGAATGTTGGTGCAAATTATTTTAGCCAGTTATAGAAGTACGCAGGCAAACTGCACCTGTGTTGGAATGATTCAGGTTGTCAGCCTGTCGGTTTACTGGTACTTTCCTATGTTAATGCTTAAGAATTTTTAGTGTTAACATTTTCCCTGCAGCCTAGCATGGAGAATTTACCATTTTAACTTTTGTATGTACCTCTTCTCTGACCTACTTCTTGCTTAATTTTTCTCTTCCCCTCAGTGTCTACGTCTTGTAGCAAAATTATTCCTCAAGGGGCTGACAGCACAATGCTGGCTACAAAAACCGTGAAGCATGGCGCACCTGGCCCTTCCCACACTGTGGCAGCTCCCCAGGCTGCTGCTGCTGCAGCCCTGAGGCGGCAGATGGCCAATCAAGCACCAGGTAGACATTGCACAGTAGCGTGTGGGAGACTGATGATGAGCTGGCTGAGTTGCAGGCCCAGGGAGCAGGCGGGTCACAGGACACCATCTGACCCCTGGCTCTCTTTGCTGCCCTTCAGAGAAGTTTCAGGTGTTGTCCTTGCCCCTTGTGGGCAGGGAGCACCCAGAAGGCAGAGACTAGCTCTGAAATATTTTTCCTCTTAAGGAGAGGTACTGGATCTACACCAGTGAGTTGAATGAGACATCAGTGGCTGTTTTGATGATGTTGACATTCCCTGTTTTTGAATGATGTCTGCTTTAAGCCCTAAAATTAAATCTCTGAAATTAGACCTTTAATAACATTAACTCCATCTTACAGCGTATGGAGGATCCCAGCCACCCGGGACAGTGTGTGTTAGTGTGCCCTCCTCGAGTTTCAGTAGTGTGAGATTCAGAGAAGCAATGGTGACCCGACCAATTCACGGCAGAACCTGACTCCAGCCCTGGGCTCTTGCTTCAGACAGTTCTCATCCTTGTGGGGTGGGCCTCCATGTACGGAGACTCTAATGAACTCCGACATTTTGTCAGCTCGACGTTTGGTTTGTAGCTGTCCAAAATTTTCTGTATTAGGATTTAACAGTTTGGGTACTTGGCTGCAAAGACACTAGTTATCACTAGTTATCAATTTTGTAGGGCAATGGTTCTCAACTGGTGCTCTCACCCAACACCCCACCTCTTGAAACAGTTGGTGGTGTTGCTGGCATTTAGTGAGTAGCAGCTGGGAAGGCTACAGAAAATCTTTAAGTACATAGGACTCTCCCACAACAGGCTTATCCAGCCCAAGGTGTCGGTTGTGCCAGGGTTGGCCAACTGATAAAAACCAAATATTCTTATTTTAAGATTAAAAAGACATGGTGGGTTGATATAGGCAAAAAATTAGTATTAAACAGTGATAAAAGATTTCTAGAGAAGTACAAATATTAAATAAAACCCTCTTAAGGCTCCTGAAATAGATATTGAAAAGTAAGAGTCAGAAGACAGCTTTCTAAGCTATCTTTGAGCTTTTAGAAATTATAATTTCTTATGTTTCTCTTTATTATGTGGACCAAATAGAATCACAGCATTGTGCTGATCAGGCCCCAGACCCTGCTGATTGAGTGGATTGTTTGTAAGCTTAAAATCTGCCAGGATTTAGGAATGTTCTATTCTCAGCAAGAGGTGGTGTGATCTCCATTTTTATATTGGAAGCAAAATTTTCTAAGGTGTAGACACCTCTGAAAGTAAAGGATGAAATTTCTGCAGTCATAGGCAGCACAATCTTGGTCACTTGTCTGAGGAAGAAAATAACTCTGCCTGGGACGCAGCTTTCACATTTGTCTAGGGTGTAGCCCGAAGAGAACCTGGAGCTTTGCTGAGGCTTTCCTGATGATTAATTACAGAATGCCATGAAGTCTTTGGGAATACAGTTTAAAGTTAGAAGATAAAGGGAGGGGTAAAAGCTGGTGAGGTAGATAAGGTAGGTAAGCAGATGTCGAACACCCCTGTTGCCTTGGTTCAGGTCTCTGGCCTTCTCCCCCATTCAGCCCAGGCTCCATTTTCCACATTTTATTGTGTTGATCTGTCTGCCTCACTAAGCCATGAACTGTATTAGAGAAGAAGTGGTAGTTTTGATAGCTTTTGTGGTCAGCACTCAACAGTGCTTGGCACACAGTAACCCCTTGGTGAGGACGGACCAATGGATGGAGGGCAGAAAGCCCAAGTCTGGATGCTGCTCATCTGCTGGCCCTTTTCCAGGGTGAGCCAGTAATATAGCAGGTACCTCTGCTCTGCTGGAGGAAGGCAGGCCAAGGAAATTTTTGCCCTGCACTGGTACGTTTGGTTAAATCCCAGAAAACCTGGTTTCATGGCCTTGGTTAATGGAGCAGGCCAGCTGTCCTGTGCAATACACCGCTGAGTAGATTTCCTCATGTAATAAAGTTGCAGTTGGCTCCAGGTCATGTCCTGGTTATTCATTTCTATGTGGCTAGAATTTTTGATCCTTTACTGGAGTTAATCTGGTCCTTTCTCTTCTCCATTTACATAGCTGTGAGTACTTTGACTGAATCAACTCTGAAGAATGTCCCTCAAGTGGTGAATGTTCAGGAATTGAAGAATAATCCTGCGGCCTCTGCTGCAGCCATGGGGTATGTTGTAGCGTTTGGGTGTGTTCAAGCCAGTCTGTCTGGGGTGGAAGGGAGCTGCCTGCAGGGTGCAGCAGTGCTGCCGCCATGTGGCTTTCCCACTTCCCCACAGTGGATTCTAGTGGGATGGACAGCCCTGCTGCCTCCACAGTTGATTTCCAGGAGGTTGTCCCTGCACCTTGCCAGGAACAGTCACCTCGTAAGCCTTTCAGGGCCCTCTTGGTATACTCAGCTTGCTGTGGGCTATGTAAGTCTGCATGGCATACCACTGGGCTGCTAGGTCAGGTGTGCAGTTTGTTTGGTTTTTTAATGTTCTCAGGGATCCAGAGTTGACACTTGAGGCCTACTGCTGTTACCTGATTCTGAAGACTGGTGATTTAAGATTCTTCCTTCCTCACCTCCTTTCTCCAAACATTACTGTTCTTTGGTTCCCTTTTATATGAAGAAACAGTGGTTTAAAAGCCAGCAGCTGTGTTTGGTAGACCTCATGCTACTCTTCTGGGCAGCGTAGTTCGTGGTACATACCTGTGTCCTGCTTCGTTCCCTAATCCTTTAGACCAGCCAGCCTCTCGTGTACCATGGGGAAAAGTTGAAGGACATTTCCTCAGTTTGAACGTGGAGGTCATGAGTATCAGTGTCTTTCAGGGAGTTAGTGTCTAGCACCCACAATTAGTCCAGGAGCAAGAAGAGCAGCCACAGGTACTGTGGTCTCTCCAGCATGCCCACCCTCTGCTACCCCCATGGAGCAGACCTGTCCACAGCTGTTTTTGCTTGGTTGAGTGGTGCTGCTTTTCCAGACAGTTGGCCTATTCCAGGAATTTTTTAGTTATCTCAGGGCCATAATAACAGGGAAAAAAAACAAGCCTACCCTCTTTTCTATCTAGTAGTGACCTTGAAGCCTTGGAATGCTTTCGAGATCAATGTAGTATTTGTGGTGGTTGTGAACCTTTGAGAGAGAGAGAGAGAGAGTGCGAGCGTGTGTGTGTCCGAGCAAGCACTGTTGCATCAGCCTGGGAAACTCTAACTAGATTCCCACTGTAGGGAAGGCAGAGGGAACAGCTGTGAGAGCCAGTGTACCAGGCCAGGGAGGTGCAGTGCATGGGGGAAGAAGCCTGACCTGGTGTCCCTGAGGTGTCCTCCACTAACCACGGTGCTGGTACTCCCACCTTTCTTGGGCTCTGTCTCCCTCCAGTGCTCATCTGAGCTGATCTTTGATAAGGACTTTGTTCAAGAGATACTTCTGCATTTGCTCTTTTTCTTTCTTTCTTTCTTTCTTTCTTTTTTTTAATATATTTTATTTTTAAGCTGTAGTTGGGCACAATACCTTTATTTTATTTATTCATTTTATATAGTTCTGAGGATTGAACCCAGGGCCTCGCACATGCTAGGCGAGCGCTCTACCACTGAGCCCCAGCCCTAGCCCTTTGTTTGTTCTTTTCTGACAAGAAAAATAAAAAACAAACGTTGAAGAATCTTGAATTTTATCTTCTTCTCTCCATAGACTTGAACTGTGGTATATTATTTAATTTACATGCTCAGCATTGCCTAAAACAGTTCTTTTAATAAGCATTTATTCAATAATTGTTGATAACTGAAATTTTTATTTATATCTTCCCCCCACAGGAAAGACTGGGAAGGGAACATGTCCATTGTAAAATTACTTTTCAGATTCTATGCCGCAGTAGTTTCTCCTGTGTATTTTAACTTTTTCAACTTTTTGTAAGTGGTATCTTAGAGATTTACTACAGGATAAGTTTGTGAATGTCTGCTTCAGTCTATTTCATCTTCCTTGGTTTCATTGTGTTTGTTGACCAGCCCTCCCATTTAGTGGATGGGTGTTTATCTGTACAAATCAAAGGCTCTTCAGACTCGTCTGTAGGGCTCAAGCTCTCACTTCTGCAGATGCTCTGAGACTAGGGAAATGGGGGGGGGAGCTGCTGAATCCTCACTCACACAGCGCTGACGGTCCAGCAAGAAGACAACCAGGGAGCTATAGTCGCATGACTCCTTAGTTGTGATGGCTTAAGGTCCCATGAAGTACTAGGAAAGCAGAATAGGGCAGCCGAGTGAGTCTGGGCTGGGAAGGAGCTAGGTAAGGAAAAGATGCTTCCGTGGAAATGTGAAGAATGACCAGAAACTGCTAGGCAGAGAGTGGAGAGAAGTAACGAAGCAGGCCAAACACTCCTGGAGACAGACAATAAGCAGAATAAATAAGCAAACTATGTAATATGTGAGGTGGTGATGGGCGCAGTAGAGAAAATTAATGTGGGGGAAGGGCTCAGGAAGTGTCTGGGAATGGGTTACAGTTTTACTAGGGTGTCCAAGGCAGTCCTCCCAGGAGGGGACATTTGGGTGAAGAGCAGGTCCCTTGAATAGTGGAGTGCAGAAAGCCCCAAGCACAGGGTCTATAGCAGGCATGTCTGGGAGGTTCCTAATGAGCCAGGAGGCCTTTGGTGGCCAGAGCTGGAAGGGAGCACAGGTTAAAAGGTTGGGGAATACATTGCTGGACAGAGTGTCTTGAGACCCTGCTTTCCATTCTTTGGGGTATACATTTAGGGGTGGAATTGCTAGATCATATGGTAATTTTTTATTTTGTGTTTTGGTACTAGGGATTGAACCCAGGGGCGCTTAATCACTAACCCACATCCCCAGCCCTTTTTATTTTTTATTTTGAGACAACGTCTTGCTAAATTGCTTACGGGTTTGCTAAGTTGCTTAGTCTGGCTTTGAACTTGTGATCTTCTGCCTCAGCCTCCCGAGTGGCTGGGATTACAGGTATGCACCATCATGACTTGCTCATGTGGTAATCTTATTTTTACCTTTTTGTGTTGTTTTACAAGCTCCTGTACAGTTTATATTCCCAGCAGCAGTATTTATGGGGCTCCAGTTTCTCCACATCTCCACCAACACTTGTTATTGACTATTTTTTTTTTAATTACAGTCATCCTCAAAGGTATGAAGTGGTTTCTTATTCACATTGTAGTTTTGTTTTTAATTTTTTAATTTTATTCATCGTGATACAAGGGCTTGAACCCAGAGTCTCGTGAATACTAGGCAAGCACTCTGCCACTGCATTAGCTATATCTCCACTCACATTGTGGTATTTTGTTTTGTTTTGGATTGAACTCAGGGCACTCAACCACTGAGCCACATCCCCATCCCCATCCCTATTTTGTATTGAGAGACAGGGTCTCACTGAGTTGCCTTTGCTTCTGAACTTGTCATCCTCCTCCCTCAGCCTCCTGAGCTGCTGGGTCCCATTATGTTTTTGTTTTGTTTTGTTTTTAGTTGTACACAGACACAATATCTTTACTTATTTTTTTTTAATATTTATTTTTTAGGTGTAGTTGGACACAATACCTTTATTTTTTATTATTTATTTTTATGTGGTGCTGAGATTGAACCCAGGGCCTTGCACATGCTAGACGAGCACTCTACCCACTTAGCTACATCCCCAGCACCACATTATGGTTTTGATTTGCATTTTACTCATGGCTGATGATGCTGAGTGCCTTTTCATGGTTATTCACCATTTGTTCCTTTTTTGGAGAAATGTCTAGAGTTAGTTTATTGTTGTTATTGTTGATTAGGTGATACTAGAGATTAGACCCAGGGAGGCTCTACCACTAAGCTGCCTACAAAGTTGCCTAGGCTGACCTCAAACTTAGAATCATCCTGTTTTTACCTCCGGAATCACTGGGACTATAAGTATGTGCCACTGCCACTAGATTTCTTCTTTGCTCGTTTTGAAATTGAGTTATTTTTCTTTTATTGTATTTTTTTAAAATACAGTTTGGATTCCCATCTCTTATTAGATGTACAACTTACAAATATTTTCTCCCATTCTTTGGGTTGTCTTTCACTTTCTTGATACATCCTTTGACACAAATTTTTCATTTTGAACAAGTCTCATCTATTTTTTCTCTTGTTGCTCGTGCTTCAGGTGTCACATTTAAGAAACTGTTACCTAATCCACAGTTGTAAGATTCACACCTGACGCCAGTATTATCTTTTAAATTAAGAGTTGTTTTTTTTAACCTTTGTTTTTTATTTATTTATTTTTTTCTGTGGTGCTGAGGATCAAACCCAGTGCCTCACAGGTGTTAGGCAGGCTCTCTCCCATTGAGGCACAACCCCAGACTGCTCTTTAAAAGTTTTTAATTTTCAGCTCTTACATTTAGGCCTTTAACCCAAGTAAGTTCTGTAAGTGGTATGAGGTAGGGATCAAATTCCAGTCTTTTGAATGTGGCCTGGCATCCTTGCCACATTGATTGGTCTTTGTTGTTAAACCAGTAATGATATACTGCCTTTTTTGTGTATGAATGAACACGGTTTGCTCAAATTTTAAGAATGTTTGCCTCTAAGGAATATTAGTCTATAATAGTATTTCTTTTTTCCTAATGTCTTTGTTGAGTCTTTGTCAAAGTAACGCTTTTCTTACAGAATGAATTAGGAAGTGTTCTTCTCTTCAATTTCCTGAAAGTGTCTATGTAGATTTGGTATTTCATCCTTAAATGTTGGGTTGAATTTACTAGTGGGACTGGATGGGCTTGGGATTCCCAGTCTCTTCCACAGGACCTCATCCTTCTTGGTGATGCACTCCCATAGAGCCTGGGTTCTGCCTGCTGGTGGTGGGAGTGTTCTGTAGATGCTGATCAGGTTAAGCTGGTTCTCAGGTGTTTGGGTCTTCTACATTCTTAATACTTGTCCTATCAAGTAAGAGAGTGATGTTGGCATTTTGTGAGTTTTCCTGTTTTCCTTGTTGGCGTTTTGTTGTCATGTTTTGAAATTTTTAATTGCATGAACATTTAGGACTCTGTGTTCTTTGATGAACTGAACTAGTTATTACAAAATGATGCTCTTCATCCCTGGAAGATGAATTGCTTAGAAATCTTTTTTGTTCCATGTTAGTACTTCCACTCCATCTTCCTTTGTGTAGTGTTAACATGGTATATCTTTTTTCATTCTGTTTTTTGGATTTATTTTGTGTCTTTATATTTAAAATGGGTTTCTTATAGCACAACAGTGTGAATATACTTACTACTACTGAACTCTAAACTGTAAAATGATTAATTTTTAGGTGGCAAATTTTAGTCCATCCAGTAGTCTAACTTTGCATTTAAGTACAATGGAGTGATTAGCAGCATGTTTGGGTTTAAATCCACCATGTACTACTGTTTGTTTTCTATTTGTCCAACTTCTTCTTTGTTTCATTTTTCTCTCTACCTTCCTTTGAGTTGACTTTTTTTTTTTTTTTTTTTAATGATTCTATTTGATCATTTTTGTTGCTTTACTGACTATACCTTTAAATAGTTGGTTTAGGCTCATAGGCTACGTCTTTAGCTTATTGTACTATGTCTTCAGGTGATGTTATACTGCTGCTAGAGAGGATGTGAGACTCTCACAGCAGTGTTCTGGGACTTCTCCCTTCTCCTTTGTGCTGCTGTGGTACATTTTACTTCCTCCTGTGTTATAAACCCTATCATTTGTTATAAAGAGTTGATTCTCTTTTAAATGACTTTAAATAAGAAGAAAATGTACTTCTTATCCATGTATTTACTATGTTCTTCATTCCTTTTTAGTCCTTGGTTTCTATCTAATACCATTTTCTGTCTGCTTGACAAAGGACTTCCTTTAGTATTTCTTCTGAATTCTGAATTTCTAGGTTTTGTATGTCTGCTATAGGCTTTATTTTGCCTTTTCTGTTGTTGTGTTTGAAAGTTGCTTTCACTGGGTAAAGAATTCTAGGATGACTTTTTTTTCCTTTCACTGATTTAAGGATGCTGCTTGACTTTTAAAATAATTGTAATATTGACCCAACAGTTAAAAAAAAAAAAAAACTTTATTTTTCTTATTACAAATGCTCATTCTAGGCTTTACTAAAAAACAGTTGAGAACAACAAAACTAAAGACGCCTTTATTCATACTACAAATGTATAATCGCTATTTGCATTTTTTTAAATCTTTTTTTTTAAAATGTATCATTTTAAAGTAAAATTTGGATACATGCTGCTTTGTAACTCCTTCATCTTAATCATGAAATACAATTGTTTATGTTTTCCGTGTTATTAAACTTTTTCCTATAAAATCCTATTTTCATATTTCACATGAGTCTTTTGGAAGCTCCAACTTCAGTTCTAACTTAAATTATCCAGGTTATTTCACATCTTGACCTTTATGCAGGACCTGCAGTTTGATTTAACAGATTTTTGGATAATGTTTGAATCCTCAACAACATAAAGTTTACCAATGGGGATAATAGTTGGCCATTATAGCTTCATTGATGGACTTCAGTGTCCCCCAAGAATGAATTGTTTTCCATTAACAGAAATAGAAATGTTTTCTCTTTTTCCCTCTCAGTTTGTTTCTTCAAATTTTTGTTTTGTTTTGTTTCGTTTTTAAAATATTTTTAGTTGTAGATGGACGCAGTACCTTTATTTTATTTGTTTATAAGTGGTGCTGAGGCTCAAACCTAGTGCCCCATACATGCCAGGCAAGCGCTCTACCACTGAGCCACAGCCCCAGTCCTCTTCAGTGACTTTTTTTTTTATATATATTTATTTTTTAGTTGTCGGTGGACACAACATCTTTATTTATTTATTTTTTTAATTTGTATGTGGTGCTGAGAATTTTTTAATTTGTATGCGCCACGCGCATGCCAGGTCAGCACGCATGCCAGTTGAGCCACATCCCCAGCCCCCTCTTCAGTTACTTTTGATAAGTTGTCCTGTTTACTTACTTGCTTTTAAATTACTACCCTAAAATTCATTATTCTTAAATAGTTCACTTTAGTAGCTTGTATAGTTTAGATCTGCTCTGTTATATACACAAGCAATACTTGCAATAATGATGAAGATTTACCAAAATAAAACATAACCAGGTCTCTCATTTTTATAAGTCCTTAAAAATGGTGAAACAGGTGAAAAGAGTGAGCAGTTGGCCCTTTTCACCACAATGGAATGAATTTTACCTTGTTAAAGTTTCTTTTTTTTTTTTTTTTTTAGTTGTAGTTGGACACAATACCTTTATTTTATTCATATATTTTTATGTGGTGCTGAGGACCAAACCCAGGATCTCGCAGGTGTGAGGCGAGCGCTCTACCGCTGAGCCACAACCCCAGCCCCTGTTAAAGTTTCTTAAAGCTTAAAGGGCCACAGAGAAAGGGCCTAGGCAACATTTTA
Organism: Callospermophilus lateralis; assembly: GCF_048772815.1. NCBI lineage: Eukaryota > Metazoa > Chordata > Mammalia > Rodentia > Sciuridae > Callospermophilus > Callospermophilus lateralis. The sequence continues at coordinate 5,228,643 of NC_135306.1, read as the reverse complement.
CTGCTTCACAGCTTAACATCTCTCTTTTGTGATTGTGCCATTTTCTGCTTGTAGTCCTTTAGGTTTTTGTTTCCAGGCGTGGAACAGAGAGTTTCAGGATGAGTTGCTGGTGTCCATCAGGTCTGTTGTGCTAGAAGGTAGGATGCAGCCTTCTAAGACAGTCATCTGGATTGGCTTTAACATCTTGTGAGCCTCTAGCTGTTGATTTCCATGTGTTAGCTCACGATTGTGCACAAATATTGAGTGTATTTATTTGGGAGCCTGCTATTCTTTTCTGTTCGACCTTTTGGAACATGGTAAGATTTTTGGTTTATTGACTGAATTTTTCTGTAGGGGTGTCACATGGCCTGGTATGTAGGTACTGTGAATCATTAATGGTGTGTGTTTGGGGATTCAGGATACCCAGGAGATGTATAACATTGTCACAAGTAAATAGAACAGTAATTATACTGAGTGCATCATTTAATTTATTCTCATATGGTAACCAAATTTGGGATATAAAATTTTTTCCAAGATTTGAATACATTGCTGCGTTTATTTTTATTCCTAGTTTTCTTTTGTTTGTCATTGAGAAAGCTTAAAAGAGTTTCACTTCCCTTGTGATTCTCATGGGCTCAAACTATTTCTCTTAGCAAGTCTGCCGTGTCCACCCAGGGATCTCTGGGTCCCAGCTGTCTTGCTTGCGCATTCCATTTCTCCGTTGAGATGAGCAGAGGTGAAGGGAGAGCACTGTATCTGTGTGCCTGCTTGGTGAAATATCTCAGGGCAACAAGGATGTATTCCTCCAGAGAGATACACATTTACAGGTTCTTCTAGCTTCAGTCAAAACAGATTTTGTTTCATTGAAAATAAGTGTATTTTTCTTCTTTCAATCTAATAAAGTCTGTTTGGAAGGTTTCTGTGTTTTTCCAGCATAGAATCCTGATGTGATTAAGTTGTTGGATAATTTTCTTCATGAGGCATCAGCCTGTCATTCCTCTTCCAAGATAACTTTTTGCTAGAAAATTTTTAATAATCCTTCCTAATCCTAAATCTGGGAAGAGTTCTAAAAAATGAAACCAGATCCTACAGCTATTACTGTTATACATTTCACTCACAGTAGCATTGGTGGAGGATAGATCGATGGATTGAAAAAATTGTCCCCAGGAGGCATTTCTCCAATGCTATTGCATTGACAGGTGATTTTTTTTCCACTTGGTGACACAAACACTTAATGAATTAACAGTTCCCAGCACACAATGCCAGGGTTAATAGAGGATAGTGATGGGAAGGCTTTCTGCAGGTAGGGGTGCACTGGATCAAAGTGCAGGCTGGAAATGAAACAGTGGCACCGTTGACTCCCTTATATGCTGACCCATGGGCCCTGCGCTCTTGGGGATAGCTGCTGTGAGAAGCTAGATTTTCTCTTTGGATAGCACCTTTGAGCTATGTGGCAGCACCTATATATTCCATAGATCCTGTTGAACATTTTTCCAGGTTTGGAAAAGAGTATCAGGAATTCCCAATATGGTCTAGAATGGGAGGAGGTCCAAAAGAGGGAGGGGTCCCCCTCTAGATAAGAAAAAGATCTAGTGCTCAATAGTTGAAAATTATTTTCTTAGAATGACAGGAAGGAAATAAGTTTTAAGGTCACTGCTTTGCCTTTTATGCTACAAATCCAGATTTCATTTAAAAAATTTATTCTTCAGTCAACAAAATGTCAGATGAGTTTGGTTGGGATCCCAGACATCTGTATTCTACCCAAAAGTGGTGTATTAGACAGAATGTTGATTCAAGGATGAATGTGACTTCCACCCAGACCTGCCTCTTTGAATGTATCTTTGTGTTTTTCAGTTCTTCAGTGCCATACTCCACAGCCAAAACACCCCACCCAGGGTTAACCCCAGTATCTGCCAGCCAAGCCAAGCAGGTAACTTAACTGATTTTTACTTTAGCAGTCATGAATGTCTGTCTTTGTAACTGAAGATTGTTCTGACTCAGTTTAAATGAGCCACAGTCTGATAAAGATCTGCGATCCTTTTTCTGCAACTTACGCCAGTCTTCACGTAGTTTACCAGAGCAATTGGTTAGGTCTTAATGCTGTCTCAGTGGGGCGATCTGACATTCTGCACTAGTAATCTTGGGTTATAATTCTAATATCATACGTTTGGATGAAGTGTTTTGGTTTGCAGTTTACTTTCACTTAACATCTCATTTACCATATACAGCTGTTCTATGCAGTAGGTGTTTAGATATGTCCCACTGAGGCAGCAGCTTAAGCTCACCCAGTTAGTGACTGGTGGAACCAGAGCTGGGATCTCTGGCTGCTGACTGCTGCCTGTTGTGCTATCTCACTGCTCCATTCAGCCTCAGCTCAGCAACAGTGTCTGGGTGTAGGTTGTCTGGTTTTCTCCTGCAGTGTTTTTCAGAAGATTCGTATTTTTAGTGATGTTATGTCTAGCTTTGGGTGTTTGACCAATAAACAATGTCTCCTACAGAACAGGTTACATTGTAAACGGTTAAACAATCTAAGGAAATAATAGGAGATGGGTGGTAGGCAGATCCGCCTCTCTCTGAAACTTTTCCCAAGGAATCCTGGTTTCTAAATCACTCTTAACATCTATCTCTGCAATCACAATTCTGGATATCAGAACTTGCCTTTGTGAGTTCTCAGACGTCCCTATTCCTCAGTTTGCCATGACTGAAAAATGTGCAGTTAGCATTTAGTATTCTGGGGGTGTGTTTGCATTCACCCTGGAGGACACATGGTGAGGGGTAAATCGTGACACATAAGTTTTGGAGCATGGGCTGTAGGTGAGAACTCAGATAGTTTGCATGCAAATTCACTGATAGCTAAACCATTTCCTTCATTTCCTTATGCATTCATTTGTCCACCAAATACTCAAGTATCTTCTATGTGCCTAGCTCTGTGCAAGCACAAGGAAGTAACTACAGCTAGCTGGGGTAGACTGCCTCCTAGAGCATACCCATTAGTTCTCTACCTGTGTTCCCATGTAATCTTATAGGTGGTTGACTTAATTTGTTAAGTCCCATCATCCCCAGGGTGGGGTACCTAGAAAAATTTAAATTGAATAGGGACAAAAATACCACTTATTCTGGGTGCAGTGACACACACTGTAATCACAGCAGCTTGGGAGGCTGAGGCAGGAGGATCATGAGTTCAAAAACCTGCCTCATCAATGGCAAGGTGCCAAGCAACTCAGTGAGACCCCATCTCTATCTAAATAAAATACAAAATAGGGTTGGGAATGTGGCTCGGTGATTGAGTGTCCCTGAGTTCAAGCTCAAGTACCACCCCCACCCCCAAATCACAGCAACTTTAGAAATAAATGTTGTTTTTAGAGTTCTGTTCTTTAGAGGAAAGTAATAGGTGAGTGTTTATAGAGCATTTGAAAATATGTCTTTTTTTTTTCATATATATGGAAATATACATAAAGGATATATAAACTCTAGATTATGATTTCCAATCTATTTAACTCATTTGTATCAATTTCATTGAAATATTTGCATAGTTAAGAAACCTGGGACATAATGAGTTAAATTGAAACTTTGGTTTCTTTCTGCATTTTTTCTTTTTTCTTTTTTTTTTGTAATTAAAGTATTCATGCTTGCTTGATTTATGATTTTAACATGAACATTTTTCTTATGTGGTCCTCCAGGGGTCTCTAATAAATTCCCTGAAGCCTTCAGGACCCAGTCCAGCAGCGGGTCAGTTATCATCTGGTGATAAAACTTCAGGTCAGTTTGCATATTTTTGTTTTAGTGATAATTAAGATGAATTTTTAACACCAATGAGAATAATGTAGTATTGCATTGAAATACATCAAATGTTTTAAATCTATAAGCTCATAATGATACCAAGAAAACTATTTTATCATTACTTTAAAAGCTGGATAATAAAGATAAAGGAAGAAGCATTAATCCTACCACTTCTCTAGAACTTGCACCAGTGGATGGCAAACGTTTCTCTTTGTAGTTTCCTACTAATGGTTACAGGTGATGGATCATGTTAGAACTTGTTTTGCAAATTCTGATCAATCAAGGCACCTAGGCATAGAGTACCAGTCACTGCTGGTGTCACAAAAAGGGATAACCGGACCTTATGTGCTTCCTGGTAAAAGAACACACAGTACTAGTTATGAAGCAGTATTGCCAAAAATAATAAAGTAAAATGAGAATCTGATTAAGGCTCTAAGATCATTGCAACAGAAATATAATGTAAGCTATATATTTTTTTTTTTTTTGTAAACTTCTAGTAACCACATTATAAAGAATAAAAAGAACCAGGTAGAAATCATTTTCAGTAAATTTAACTTAACCCAAATATACCCAAATATTATTTCAACACACAATCAACATGAAAAGTATTAATGAGGTATTACATATTGTTTTTTGCAAAATAGTGTAAATTTTATACTCTCAGCACATCTCAATTTGAACTGGCCACATTTTGAGTGTGCAGTTGCCACATGTAGCTAGTGGCTACCATTTTGGACAGTAGTGCTCCAGATCCAGGTACCAGCTTAGAAGAACATAGACACAAATGAACATGGGAACCTCAGTAGAGGGGTCCAATAGCAAGATCCAAACTATGGGAAATTCAGTAGGTCAAAACCTGGTTTCCTCAACAGAGATTGGCAAGGAAAAGGTGAGATTGAGGAAAAGCTGTAGACGGAGAAATTGAAAAGGCAAAAGAGAAAAACTCAGGGAGAACTTCCACATCATGTTTATAAATACAAACAAATGATATTAATAGTGTTCAGCTTGCAGTTGCATTTGAGAAGACAAACAAGGGAGTAGACTGAAAGCTTCTAGATTGGCTGATGTGTTTTCTTTACCTGGGCAGTGGTTATATCATAATAATCATGGTTACTCTATGCATTTATTGCAAGCAGTGTTCTTTGTTATGTTTTATAATGAAAACATGAGAGAAGCACCCCATAGAGTTCATTATTCTAGATCACAGAGAAAGTAGACACAGGGTATCAAATATAGAGGTCATATTTGAAAGGCCTCAACTGTTGAAAAGTTTCTAGAAAGTATTGAGCCCTTCAACAGCTTCTGAAACTTTTGAGTTGAATTTGAAAACCATCAGAGCAAGAGGAAAAGGTCTTTAAATTCTTTCCCTAAAACAGAGCACTAGCCCTGCTTTCTCCCGCCCTGCCAAATGATCACCATTTAGAAATGAGTGGATCAGAATGTTGACCCTCCCCTTTCTTGTATATAAAGGAATAAAAATTCTCTTGGCTCATAATGATAGTGTAAAAGCTGGTAAGATGTAAAAAAGTAAAACAGATTTGTTATAGGGTAAAATCTGAGTAGAGCTCAAAAGTCAATATGCTAAGATTTTACGGCTTCCCACACTTGCCCAGCACTCACTCCAGCATGGCTATTCTTATTTAATTAGTTTTCGCCCAGGGTCTGCATTGCATAAGCCAATTCTGTATAAGCTGGCATCTGATTTTCATGTGGGTCTTGCTTAGTGTCCTCTTTTGTTGGCTCCTTCTCTGTAGCCTACCTCCTCTGGTATGGGTGACTCTCTGTCCCCCATGTCAGCATTGTGCTGCCTACAGGCCCACATGTGTACTACCCTCTGGATTCTGGCTTTTACTCTGACTCAGTTTCTCAAGTGGTCTTCAGTAAATTCTGTTGGAGACAGCTTTCACCCCTTGACTGTCCACTTCCCACACCTCTGCTCAGTCATTATTCAAGGGTCATCTAAAGCTTTCTGATTGGACATTGGGTTTTTCTTGAGTAAATATTCAAAGCCATTATTGGGTAAACTGAAGTTGTATTCTAGAATTTGGATTAATGTGGAGCCCCAGTTGGTATCATGTCTACCTCACATGAGAAGGAGGTATACAGCTCTTCTCAAGTGGGGCTTGACACTTGATGTAAAAAGGAAAAATTTAGAGAAATTGTCAGATTTTGAGTCATTTAGGATTCAAACTAAGACATGTTTTTCTATTTCTGGCTAATATTTTAGAAAAAGGTTTAGAAAGATCATATAGCCTAGCTTCTTTCAAGAACTTCATTGAAGAGCTCCTTGTCACTCTTGAATCTAAGAATCAAGGAACCCTAAGGGACTTTGCTTCATGCATGTTGTAGGCAAGTAGTAGATTGAGAGAACTTTCTGGGATGTACCACTCCACAGTGAGGGTGGGAGGCCCTTCATTGTTGCTAGGTGTCTGCTGTGTGTTTCACTGGCCAGATAGTCAAGGTTGAGAAAAGGACTTATTTTTTTCCCCTCTTGGAAGGAAAACCTCCCTGAAAAATACTAAGTTTGCAAAAAAAATTTCTCTTAAAAGCATTTCTAAAACCTCTATAGAATGATTATTTTATTGGCTAATACTGAAAATGCTTTTATTGTTTTTCTGGTTATGAAACTTACGTAACCACAAAAATAATCTGGGTGTAGAGAGATAAAATATAGAAAGTGAAAACTCTTGCCCAGTGGGCACTCTTATACTTCCCAGCAAACTTGGGAAGCTGAGGCAGGAGGATCACAGATTTGAGGCCAGCCTGAGCAACTTACTGAGATTGTTTCAAAATAAAAATAAAAAGGGCTGGGGATGTAGTTCAGAGGTAGAATGCCCCTGGATTCAATCTCCAGTACCACAAAAAAGAAAAAACATTAAGTAATCATCCTATTCATCTTTCCAGGGTTGGTGCAGACTTTCTTACTCATTTTATATGGTGGCCTAAGAGGCTTTGTATAGTTCCCTGTTAGATTTTAACAGCACTATGCCTGTAGTTTGGGTTGTTTCTTAGAGTTCACAGTGATAAGCAAGGCAGCACTGAACATGTGTACACATTTAGAAAATATCTACCCCATATTCATTTTTTTAAAGTATTTTTTTCTTAATATTTGGTTTGTTTGATTTGCACTTTCTAAATGGAAAATGCAGAAAGGTATAGAGAAATCAGTATGACATTGTAAGTCTGCAGTGAAGTCACCACTAAAAAACCTTGAACATACTAATCTATGTATCTTTGAATTTTTTTCCTTCATTGTATGTTAATTTGAAATAATTATAAAACTGCATAGTTGCATATATATTGCTCAGCCTCATATCATAAGCATTGTCCTATACCATTTAATCTAGATCTATTTAAAACTAAATTTAAGCTATGTTGGGATTACATGGGAAGGAGAATGTAGCAAGCCTTAGATTGGAACTAACATTGGCAGCGCTGGAGAGCAGATTCAGAGGCCCTCAGCAAGGTTAGGTAGCACGCGACTCCATGTGGCTCCTGACTTATCACAGGAGGTACATGGGGTTCTGGAAACGGAAGCTGCAGCTCTCAGCAGCGCCATCAGGGAATTACAAACCAGAATAGTGCTTCTAACTGATTTTTTGTAATGTCCTTATTTTCAGGTTCAGGGATAGCCAAGATAGAAGCAGCTGTGACCTCGACTCCATCTGCTGTGGGGCAGTTCAGCAAGCCTTTCTCATTTGCTCCATCAGGGTCAGTAATGAAGTTAAGTGTTTGGCAAATCACTAGCTATTTTATAGATAACTTCCCTGAATCTTAAAATCAGGAGAGATATTTATATGTTTATTAAGTGTGCATGAATCCCAAATTTTTATCATGGCAGTAATCCATCTGCTAGTATGGCAGCAGCTGAACATCTTAAGGTAAATCTATTTCCTCTTTGTGGTTCATACTTATACATACATGTGTTATTGCCTGTTTGTTTATATATTTTGTTTTTAACCTAAACTTCATTTTCTTTGGGTGATGGTGGATCTTTTTTAAATCTGTAGGTCATCTAAAATACTTCATTCAGCCACCATTTGGGGTCTGGGTATGACACTCTAGTTGCCTTTAATGCACTGAGAATTCAGTATTTAAACCTATGCAGAGAAGGCAGGGAATAATAGCCATTGTAGATTTTGGTTTTCTATATAGATGTTAGGGGATCTTTTTTAATTTCATTTTTTAAGAAATAATAATGGCCATGCATATAGAGTCGAGTCATTTGATGAAGGTTTGTCTGACCACATTCCCAGGCAGGCTTTTGTCCACTGTGCACGACAGTGCTACTCCCTGGCTATACAGGCTCTTTGGGAGCCTTGTGAGCTGCTGGAGTGTCCTCCTCCTTCCCTGATGGGCCAGCTGGCTGTGTCACACCATCCACACATTTGTTGCTTTTGGAGGTTCCAAGAAAGTCCCTTCTGTACTTTGAGTTTTTCCTCCTATGACAGAAACCACACCAACTCCATCCCCTTTCCCTGGTTTTAATATTTCTTGACTATTCTTCAGCCTAGCACATGAAAAGAAAAGAGGTCATTAGGATAGAATTCAAGGGACAAAATTGTATATTATATATTTTTTCTAAGTGTGAATCATTGTTTTATACTTCTCAAAAGATAATTTGGAACAAATTTTGAAGAGTATGTCAATGCCAAGAATTATTTCATCTTTTACAAATGTTAATACAAATGTGAATAATTCATTCTTGCTCCATCATTCCCATTTTTAAAAAAAGATGGGAAATTTTGGGTCGTTGAGCCAGTGGCTTGCCCTCTATTAGATACAATTTCCTCACCAAGGTTGAAATCTGCCAAGAAACAGCAGGGTTTTTTGTTTGTTTTGTTTTGGTCTTTTTTTTTTTTTTTGGTACTGGGAATGGAACTCAAGGGCATTTAAATCACTGAACCACATCCCCAACCCTTTTCATTTTTTATTTTGAGATAGACTCTCCCTGAATTGCGTAGGCTAAGCAAGTTAGGCCTACATTGTTGAGGCTGACCTCAAACTTGTGATCCTTTTGCCTTAGCCTCCTGAGTCATTTCTGTCCGCTTTTTTAATATGATAAATATTTAACACATCTTTAGATGGTCTTTGTGCATTTGAGAGAGGCAGCAATGACTAAGAAACTATAAATTCTTACATTTTTTAACATATTTTATATGCTTGGTCGTTTATTCTTTAGAACTCTGTAAAATTTGCTGTTTGCACTTTAATTACACATAATCTCTTCTGTTTACACTCATGCTGAGCTTCCTTCTTCAGCTGTGCTATCTTCACTCGCAGTGTAAAGAACATGTGTGGGAAAAGAAAGGAGTTGGAAAGTTTTGAACCAAATTTTCCCAGCTCAGAGCTAAGAGTTATGTCAAAGTTGCAGAGACAGTGACTCCTGTTGCTTTCAGTCCAGCATCTGTCCTTGTAGCATGGGGCTCACCTGACATGGGTTTTAAGTTCAGGGTGGGCTTTTAGAGGTTCTTCCTGGTCCAGGGGCTTCTGCCTTGCTAGACTACTTTTGCACTCCTCCATGAGGCAAGCTTTTACTCCAGTCCCTGTGCCCAGCACACATGCCCAGTGTTTTTCCACTGCTGCTGTTCTCCTTTTCTTGGAATAAGTCTCCATGCAAACCCTTGCCATGGGAAGCCCTGCCCTCCCTCCATTGCCTGCTGTCCCTCCAAAGTCTTTCAGCCGCTGCCACTGTCTTAGCTCCTCTGTACATTGCCTCTTCTGCTGGGAGGTGTGAAGGGACTTTGATGCTTCCACAAACTTGCTCTCACCCTGATGCTGTTTACCTAGCGTGTTGATTCTTTTAAAAAGAGGTTGTATGAATGGATTATACAACAAAACATTGGAAGGGCAACGTTATGCCTCAGGTTTATTCCCTTTTAACTTCTTTTTCCACTCACTAGGGCTGGCTTTAATTTTGGGATAATCACACCAACACCATCTTCTAACTTCACTGCTGCACAAGGTCAGTCTCTGTGTGACGTAGCACTGCTTTTGTGTTTTTCCTAAACAAGGATGGTTTATTTTTGTACAGATATATTGACATTTTAACTGTTCTTCAGTCTTGCTTACAATTTCTGCAGTAAGTTTTGGTAATGTGCAGTAGAAACATGTGTATGTGGTGGGCACTGTAGCTCAGTGGTAGAGCAGCTGCCTGGCACACTCATGCGTCCTGGGTTCCATCCCCACCACTGGAAAAAAATAAGTTCGATTTGAGAAACTTTTTCTTCTGTAACTTAAATTTTCATTGATTTGTACGGTGAGGTAGATATAGTACTGTGAAAATACCTTGGTGTCCCCCCCCCCCCCTTGAAAAACCTATCAGCGACCACACTGGTCCCTCCATGTTGTTATAAATTCGTCAACTAACATCTTTGTTAGGTTTCTGGTACTAGTGATTAAGCCCAGGGCCTTACCCAAGATAGGCAAGCACTCAGCCACTAAGCTTTATCCCAGCCCTTTTTATATTATTTTGAGACAGAATATTGCCAAGTTGCCCAGGCTGGCCTTGGACTTACGATCCTCCTACCTCAGCCTCCCCAACTAGGTGGAGTCACAGATGCACACCCAATTAACTGACATGTTTCTAATGCCTAGAAGAATTCAGATCTATTTAAAAAAAACAAAACAAAACATTTTTGTCATGTGCCTCTCAGTTCTTAGTTTGTCTTTTGTTTTAAAAGAAAGCTGTAATTATAAAAGTGATATGTTCAACGCCAGGCACAGTGACATACACCTGTGATCCTCACTACTCGGGAGGCTGAAGCAGGAGGATTGCAAGTTTGAGGCAAGCCTCAGCAACTTGGTTTCACCATGTCTCAAAATAAAATAAAGAATGACTGGGGGTGTATCTCAGTGGTAGAGCTGGCCTAGGCAAGTGTAAAGCCTTCAGTTAAATCCTTAGTACTAAAAACAGGTGGGGGTGGGGTTCTTATTGAGGAAAACAGGGAATATAAAAATTCATGAAGGAGTTTAGAATCTCCACGTGTACCCTTCAGTAATAACCATAGCAGTTCTCTCTCTTTTTTTTAATATTTATTTTTTATAGTTGTAGTTGGACACAATAACTTTAATTATTTATATGAGGTGCTGAGGATCAAACCCAGGGCCCTGCACGTGCCAGGCAAACACTCTACTGCTGAGCCATAACCCCAGCCCCCATAGCAGTTCTTTTATAGTTCCTTCTAGGAGTTTTGTCTCCCACTTAGTTTGACATAATGTCTATTGTGAATTTTCCAATATTGAAAATTTTGTATAAATGTCATAGTTCTTTCTGTTGATAGAATTATTCTGCCAGTTTTTATCCATCCACCATTGGACATTTTGGTTATTTCCAGGTTGTCCCTATTATACATAATACAGTGCCTTTATTTTTTACTCAAAAATATTTTTTGTTCTTTGCTTTTCAATTATGAAGCAGAGTCTGGCTATGCTGCCCAGGCCGACCCTGAACTCTTCCTGGTCTCAAGGGATCCTTCTTCCTTAACTTTCAGAGTAGCTGAGGCACGAGTATGGCAAGTCCAAAGCCAGGCTAGGCAGCTTAGCAAGACCCTGTCTCTAATAAAATAATAAAAGGACCAGAGGTGTAGTTCAGTGGCCGAGTGCTTGCCTAGCACACACCAGGCCCTGTGTTCAGTCCTCATTACCACCAAAAAAGAAATATATATATGAAAGGAACAAAACTATTTGTCAAAAATTATAAGGAAAATTAAAATAGGAATAAAAATATGATAATAATTCTATGTAAACTTAATTAACATGAAAATAGACAACAATCCCAAAACCATAAACAAGCTCAACACTAACAGCGATAAAAGAGCTTACTGAGTTGAGCCCTAGTAAGTGTCCCTAAATTGTGCCTTAAAATGACCCTGGATTGACGCTTGGTGTCCGTAAATATAGAGACCACTTGCATTTTGAACCAGATCCTAACTTCTCAGGAGGGCTGTGGGCTAACACCATGCTGAGGGTATTGGGGAGGGAAGCTACACTGGTGTGGAGTCAGGAAATTAGGGGAGGTGCCTTTTTTTTTCTTCTTTTTTCTTTTTTGGGTAATTTATTAAAATTTCAAGTATTGTGGGTGACATGTGTATTATGATTTAATGGTCATGAATGGTCCCCTCCTTTCCACCTCAGGACGATGACTCAGATAAAACTAACTGTGGAGAAGCACTTGTTCTGTCCTCCCCAAAGGAAGCTGCTGTTAAAGCCAGCGATTCCTGTTCCATAGAGGGGAGAGGCTTTGCTTAGGAATGCAGTCAGTGGGAATGTGATGATAGGGCCTATTTTGCTGAATCCAACCCGTTTCCCAATTTCTCTCTCTTGCTAGGGCCGACACCCTCTACTAGAGAGTCGAACCAGCTGGATGCCTTCTCGTTTGGTGGGGGAGGCAAACCCTTTTATGACACCATTCCGGAGACCCCCACTCCCTCCACAGTCACACCAGGACCCAGCACTTCTGGAGCTGCCACTGCCCCTCCAGGAGACTCTGCCCCCTCTGGCAGCAGACCCACGGCACCTGCTGGAGTTCCGCTCTCCACCGCTGCTAGCAAGCTGGAAACACCGCCGTCCAAGCTGGGCGAGCTTCTGTTTCCGAGTTCTCTGGCGGGAGAGACTCTAGGAAGCTTTTCAGGACTGCGGGTGGGCCAAGCAGAGGAGTCTACTAAGGCAGCCAATAAGGCTTCCTCCACAGGCCTCACCAGTGGCCAGCCAGCCAAGACTTCAAGTGCGTCCTCGGGCTTTAGTTTCACTAGCCCTGCGGTGCTGGTGAAGCCTGCGGAGCCCCCAGTGCCCTCCTCTGTACCTGCCACCGTGGCAGCTCCCCCAGCGGCAGCCAGCACGGGCACCAGCGGTTCCTCAGCTGGCATCTTTGGCAGTCTGCCACTAACAAGTACGGGGGCCTCTGGGGTGATCAGCTTTGGTGGGACTTCTTTAAGTGGCAGCAAGGGTAGCTTTGCATTTGGAAGCCAGCAGAACAGTAATACAGTGTCGTCCTCTGCACCCCCGTCAGCTACGACTACCACTCCCCCTCCAGCCTCATTCCCCACCTTGTCATTTGGTAGCCTCCTGAGTTCGGCATCTGCTCCCTCCCTGCCCATGTCCTCTGGAAAGAACACAGAAGAGGTCACATCGTCAGCTGTAGCCGAGAAGTCGGGCAACAATGAGGCCTCCACACCAACAGCCTCGCTCCTCGTGCAGCAGCAGGCTGCCCAGCCTCCCCAGGCTCCTCCAGACACTCCCGACTCGGTTAAGAAAGAGCCAGTTCCTGTGCAGCCTGCAGTCAGTAACCCCAGCACAGCAGCAGCTAGTACCAGCCTCATGGCACCTTCTATAGAGGCCATTCCAGCAGCCACGGGAGGCTCTGATGACAAAGTGGAGGCAGCCTCTCCTCCTCCCAACTTTGTGGTGCCGGGGCAGGCTGCTCTTGCAGCAGCTACGCTCCCAAGCACGGGACCCTTGGCTGTTGAAACGTCAGGCTCCCCCACAACCTCTAGCCCTGTTTCCAGTAGTGCTACAGGCCCCATCACAGAGACAGCAGTGTTTGGGACTGTTACTTCTGGCTCATCGGTCTTTACTCAGCCACCTGCTGCCAGCTCTAGCTCAGCATTCAGCCAGCTCACCAGCAACACTGCCACTGCCCCCTCCACCACCCCCATGTTTGGGCAGGTGGTGGCCAGCACTGTGCCAAGCCTATTTGGGCAGCAGACAGGCAGCATAGCCAGCACGGCAGCCGCCACTCCACAGGCCAGCAGCTCTGGGTTCGGCAGCCCTGCTTTTGGTACCTCATCCCCGGGGGTCTTTGGACAGACAACCTTTGGACAGGCCCCAGCCTTTGGACAGGTGACGAGCAGCCCTGCAAGTGGCTTCTCCTTTAGTCAGCCTGGGTTCAGTTCTGTGCCTACTTTTGGTCAGTCGGTCTCCTCCACCCCTGCATCCACCAGTGGGAATGTCTTTGGTGCGTCCTCGAGTACGAGTAGCTCCAGTTCCTTCTCATTTGGACAGTCTTCTGCCAACACAGGAGGGGGGCTCTTTGGCCAGAGCAACCCTCCTGCTTTTGGTCAGAGCCCTGGTTTTGGGCAGGGAAGCTCTGTATTTGGTGGCACTTCAGCCACTACCTCCACGGCAGCACCCTCGGGGTTTAGCTTTTGTCAAGCTTCAGGTAAGAATTTATAGATTTTTACTTTGTTCCTCTCTGTGCTATTTTAAACATTTACAGCAAACTTGTATTACTTGGTAATTAAAAGAAAGGGAGAAGCAGCAAAAAAATAATGTGTAAGATCAAGAAAGGAGCTTGGCGCACATGCCGCAGGAATTTCCTGGCCTAGTTGGCCAGGTCTGCCTCAGCACACTCTCTACTCTTCCAGCCAGCAGAATGCCAGCTTCATGGGGAAAACCAAGCATCTTTAGTTTAAGGTCAGGGAAGTAAATGAATGACTCATACATACAAAATTTTGAAATTGGAAGGCGCTGAAGTCATTGTGTCCAAAACTGTCAGGTTTCAAGGAGACTGATCTCAGGTCAAACGGTGCTGATGGTGGAGTGGGAAGAGAAGTGGGTCTCCTCCCCACGCTTCACTGCTCCAACACCATGTTGCTTACTGGAAGGGCCAACACCGACACTTAAGAGGTGGCTTTTTTTCTGTTTTCAGTGTTGTGACTTGAAAACACAAACTTTTAGATTTTTATCATTTTTGAAAGAAAAATCTTATTTTCTCAGTATGTGTATCCAATTGTAGCTGCTGCTTTTACTTCTTAAAACTATCAGAAGACAGACTGAGTTGAAAAGCTATTCCAAGTTTGACTTTCTGATGGTTCTTTTATGAAAGGCAATTCTTTAGCAATTAGGCTATGGGGAAAACAAGTATTTTGTGAGCAAGATTACAAACAATTGCTGATTCATTTCTTCGGTAATAATTTTGTTAAAAATGGCTGTTAATTTATTAGAAATGTTTTTCTTCTTGCAACAAATGTTAAACTCCTACTAAGTGCAGCTAAAAGGACGCAGTAATGAAAAAAGACACAGTGTGGAGGTCCACTAGTGCCCTGTGAAGAAGCCAGGTGCCTGTGGACTTGGGATGACTTGGATCTGAGTGTGGCCAGGGAGAAGGCCTGTGTGTCACAGGAGAGCAAGTTGTCTCGTCTTCAGTGCATCGTTTGTCATGCAGTCAGGGTTTGCGAAAACCTCCCACCAAAGGCTTTGTCAAACCAGTTCAGCAAATTCAGACGCCCTGAAGGATCTTCTTCATTGATGACTACCTGTGTGGAAAGCTGCCTGGATGCCTCCTGCAGCCCTGGTTGAGGAATGAGGCTTGGTGAAGTTCATGTGTCTGATAAGCCACAGAAATGAGGATAGCACTCCTGCCTCTTCCTCCTCATCATTGCTCCTCCTGACTCGCCCTGGCTGCATTCAGCCCAGCATCGCCATCATGTTATGCCTCTTGGAAGGAACATAAGCTGCCCTGAGAGAATCTGGCATTCAAGATACATTAAAAATCAGGGAGTAGAAATATTCATAATGTTAAGTCAATCATTGAAAAGAATTCTTGGTGGCCAAAAGTCTGAGGAGAAACTGTTCTGAGAGTGTACCATCTTTTTAGCCCCACCACTTGATAGAAGAATCCAGCTCCTGGGACTTTGGAATTTATATTTTATAATATATATTATAATTTTAGCAGTGAAAACGGGTCTTTTCAATCACCTCTCCATATCAAACGGTTCTGCATCTATAGTTACAACCAACCGCAGATCAAAATTCATCAAAAGAAATATGTATCTGAATATGTGCTGGCTTTGTTGTCATTATTCCCTAAATAATAAAGTGTAATAAATAGTTATATGGCATTACATTGTACTAAGTATAATAAGTATTATCTAGGGATGATTTAAAGTATATGGGAGTACAATGTAGGTTGTATAAATCCTATGCTGTTTTGTGTAAAGGACTTGGAACACAGATTTGGGTATCCTGGGGTGGGGGATCCAGAAACAAGTGACCCATGGATACCAAGGAACAATTGTATGTGTTCAGATTTTTCTTCATTTCCTATATGGAGAAACAATTTTATCATAAGTTGATTTATTGTGGGGTAATTAAGCATATTAAAAATGCCATTTTAAAAAGGGGTGCTTGGATGTTGTAGAAGACTCATCCAAATTGAACTTTTGTCTTCCTTCTGTTTTACAGGTTTCGGGTCTAGTAACACTGGTTCTGTTTTTGGTCAAGCAGCCAGTACTGGTGGAACAGTCTTTGGCCAGGTAAACAAGTGGATTTGTATTTATTTGTGTCAGGTTTCCCCTGTGTAATCTAATCTTTGTGTGCAGTTCATGCTGCATGCCCAGGCCTAGCAAACAGCTGAGTGGTTCTTAAGCTTTACTGTCCAACTGTCTTGAGGATGTGGAAGTCTCCACTTCACATTAGAGAGTCAACAGAATTTGGATCCTCTTCTGGCTGACTTCTGGGAAAGTACTTAACTGGCCTCCATCAGTCTTCTGCCTGTTCTGTTAGGCTGGGGTTGGCAACCTACAATCCACAGGCTAAATCACCCCTAGCCTTGATTTATATAAGTTCTTAAGCTAAGAATGGCTTTTACAGTTTTAAATGTTTTTTTAAAAGAAGAAAAGAAAAAAGAAGAATATGCAAGAGTAACTACATATGGCCCCTGCACTGAGCTGTCTGAAGTTCAGGGCTGAGCCACGTATAGTTTTAAGTGCTTTCTTCAGATTAACTCATGGAAGCATCTTAGCACCTCTGTAGGCAGGGGCTGATACTGTCTCCATTTGAAAGGTGAGGACACTGTCTCTAGATAATAAAATATTCAAAAGGGCTGAGGATGTGGCTCAGTGGGAAAGCACCCCTGGGCAAAAAAAAAAAAAAAACAGAAATAAACTTGCAAGGACTGTAAAACAACTATGTTTAAAAGAAATAATAGACAACTTAAAAATACTAGTATGGAATAGGAAATCACAAGACCTTTGAAAAAGAACCAGGTAGAGTTTCTAGGAAAAGTTAATAATTAAAATTCAAGACACAGTGGATGTATTTAAAAGCAGACAAGCCAGGCACAGTGGTGCGCACCTGTAATCCCAGCTGCTCAGGAGGCTGAGGCAGGAGGATCACAAGTTCAAAACCAAACTAGGAAATTTAGTGAGACCCTGTCTCAAAATGAAGGGGCTGGGGTTGTGGCTCAGCGATAGAGCGCTCGCGAGACCCTGGGTTCGATCCTCAGCACCACGTAAAAATAAATAAGTGAAATAAAGGTATTTAAAAAAAAAAAAATGGGGGAAAAAAAGGGTTGGGGTATAGCCCAGTAAGAGCAGAAAAGAGCAGTAGTGTACTAGAACAGTGATCAGATGCTAAGTGTTTTAGGCTTTGAGAACTGCATAAAGTTTCTGCCACAGCTGCTCCACTGTGAAGCATCCATAGATGATGTGCAGTGAATGAGATGGTTATGTGCCAGTAAGGCTTTATTTACAAAAAAGAGGTGGTAGACAGGATTTGACCCACAGGCTGTAATTTGCTAACCTTTGGAATAGAAGGTTAGTTAAATTATTTGGAATGTATTATGGAGAGCAAAAAAGATGAAAAATGCAAAAAAATAACAGATCCTCTAAGAGAAAATTTAACATATATGTATTCACAATCACAGAAGAAGAGAGAGTATGTACATGGCAATATCAGAAAAGAAAAGAAATTTCCCAAACAAGTAGATAAGAGTAATTCACGATCCAAAAGCCCAGCCCAGGGACGCACAACTGTAATCCCAGCAGCTTGGGAGGCTGAGGTAGGCGGATCACAAGTTCAAGACCAACCTCAGCAACTTAGTGAGGCCCTAAGCAACTCAGTGAGACCCTGTCTCTAAATAAAATACAAAAAAGGCTGGGGGTGTTAAGTACCCGAGTTCAACCCCTGGTTTATTTAAAAAAAAAAAAAAAAAACCTGCAGCAAAAGCTCAACAGGTCATACAGCTCTTGAAAGGAAATCATTCCGGAGACCTGTCACAGCACAAGAGCAGAACAACAAGATTAGAGGAGGAGGCAGCCTAGACAACTTATCTTCCAGGGAGCCACAGTGGGACTGCCAACTGACTTCCCTGCAGGCATGAAAGAAGCCAGGAGGTGGAGGCTGTCTACCTGGGATTTCTAAACATGCAAAAATTATCTTTTCGAATGAAGTGAAATCAAGACAGTTTTCCAGATAAACAAATATTGGGAAATTTCATGTCTTGCATACCTGAAGGAAATCCTAAGGGATATTTCTCAAACAGGAAAATTTAGCATTATAGTGGCCTTCTTAATTTTAGGGAAAAACAAGTCATAAAATAGGGAAATTGTAGCCACCAGAGCAATCGTATTTAGAGTATATTCTACAAAGCAGAGGCTGGGGTTGTGGCTCAATGGTAGAGTGCTCACCTAGCATGTGTGAGGCACTGGGATTGAGCCTAAGTGCCACATAAAGATAAATAAAGGTATTGTCCATCTATAACTAAAAAAATAAAAAATAAAGAATGTATTCTACAAAGCAAAAAGGGTAAAGTTTTAGAAACTCTCATGTTGCTAGTAAGAATATAAATTCATGTAACCTTGGGAAATCATCTGACTGTATCACGACTAACATTCAAAATCTTTATTAACCCAGCAGATCTGCTCTGGGTATATAGCCAACAGAAGTAAGTGCCTTTGTTCACCAAAAAATAGGGATTAGAAATGTTCATGATATAGTGAACTCATAATAGCTAAAAACAGGAAACAACCCAAATCTCATAAATTTGAAGAATGGCCGAATAAGTCGTGCTATTTTTATCCAGCAGAATACTACAAACAGTGAGATGAAATATGCTGCTCCTCCCCAAAACAACAGGAGTCACCCCACCACCCCCGCTGGTATTAGGTGCCTGTAGAGGAGCCTGCCCCAGAGTACTCAGTGTAGGACCACGTTGGCCAAGAGATGTGCCTAAAGTGACAGAGAGCCTTGAGAAGCATCAGAAATGTTTGATATTTGAACATTGAACCTTATGCACAGTTGAAATCGTGTCAAAATTAAATGAGCTCTCTACACGTAAAGTTTATGAACTTAATAAAAAGTCATAGGGGAAAAAATGGGCAGAAGAGGGCTGGGAATGCAGCTCCGTGCCAGAGGGCTCATTCCCAGCCTGCAGAGAGCCCAGGGCTCCGTCTCTAGTACTGCATAAAAAAAGAAGAAAAGAAAACAGGCAGAAGACAATTCATGAAAGAAGTTGCACAGCATTGGGCCTGTGCTTGATCACTCTGAATGGTATACTTAAATGTAGACAATATGGTACATTTTACAACGATAAGAATATAGGGAAATAAGAAAACTTTTTTTTTAATTAGGGATAGACCAAAGGATCAATAAACAAAAAGATGTTCAGCTTTGTTAGTGATATAAATAAAGCCACAAAGAGATGCATACTCATAAGATGCAAAAATTTAAAGTCCAGTACTGAGGGAGTCACAACTGATGGGAGTACAAGTTGGTCCACTCATCTTGGAGAAGAGTTTGGTACCATTTAGTAAAAACCAACAATGCCACCCCTAGATTTGTTCTTTAGAAAAACAAATATGTACCAGTATACAAGAGTGTTCATAGCAACACTGCTAAAAATAACCCCAGCAACCCAGACACGACTGTTTATCAGCATTCAAATGGGTTGATGAATTTACATTATTCTCTATATCCAGCTGTGAAGATGGGTAATACTGCTAACTTGGATAATTGGCTCACAGAGAGTAGAGCCAAAGAGATGCAAATGCATTACTGGGACAAACTCCATATGTTGCTCCCCTTCCCCCATTCTTCCTCCATGGAAATTATGTTTGCAGTTGAATGGGCCAAAAATTGAATTTTATTCTGTGAGGGCAGGTGTCTTTGATATTCATCACCATATCCCCAATGTGTAGGGTTGTGACTGAAACCTGATAGACAATGTGAAATGAATTAATTCTCACATGGCAAGGAGTGTCCTCAGAAAACTTGACTAGGATATGAAAGGATATAGGAAACCTTCACTCCCATTGTACCACCAAGAAAAATTCAGATAGTGTGAAAATCATACTTATTCTAAGGGCATTGGGATTATTGAGTGCTATATAGCAGATTTCCTCAAACCCTAGTAGGCTGCATCAGCCATTCATAAAAGATGCCGACTTTCTAGTCATAAGTACAGATGAGCAGAGTTGGGTGGCTGATCTTTGTCCCACAGTAACTGTGATAGCTGGAAGGCGGTGGGGGAACCACATGAAGGCTTGCTCTGTGTCAGTAGTTGGTTGACTGTTGACTCTGACATTAACCTGAGCTTATTAGCTTAGCACCCACATCTGGCAGCTGTGTGGCTTGGGGATTCCCAGAACATGGCGGCTGCACTTCAAGATGGAGAGGGAGCCAAGCTGAGGCTGTAGAACCTTTTATGGATCATCCTCCAAAGTCACAGGACATCACATGAATTGCACCCTCTTCCATGCACTGCAGAGTGTCTTCCAGGCTTGGGGATGGTCGGGGGAGGGGATAGGTGTCGCTTCTTGCTTTAGAAGAGCACATAGAACAAGAAGTATTGCAATGACCATCTTTGGAAAATAAACTCATTAATGGGACCAAGGAAGAGTGGCAGGAAGCCTTGTGAGCTCATTTCCAGAGAGGAGTGTTATGGGTGAGCACAGTGGCACAGCAGCTTCAGGGGCAAGAGGCAGTCAGATTTTGGGCAGGCGGAAGAGACACCTTGCCATAAGTCGAGAGGATGCTGTGGCTGGACAAGCTCTTGGCAGTGAAGGGGCAAGCAAACGTGAGATGACCATAGCACAAGTTGAGTGATAGCATTGACCATTAGGGGGATGAAAATCGGAACAGTAATGAGGTACTGTTTCATGTTCCCTGCAAATGGCTGTGATTTAGAAAATGAAGTGTCAGTGAGGATGTGGGGGAACCCTAGGCCTCACGTTGCTGATAGGAGTGTGTGTGCAGCCTATATGGAATATGGTTTGGTGCTTTCTCAAAGGCTACATGTAGTACTTGCACCAAACAGCCCAGCACTTCTGCTCCTGGGTGTGCACCCAAAGGAATTGAAAGGGATTCCAGCAGAGGCTTGGATGCCAGTGTTCACTGCAGCATTATTTCTCAGTAACCAAAAGGTGGAAAACCATCCAAGTGTCAGCCAGTAGATGAATGGACAAATACAACATGGCATGTGCATTCAAGGAAGTGTTACTCAGCCATAAAAAGAAGTGGTGTTTTGATTCATGCTACCCACGGGTGAACCTTGAAACAGCATGCTAAATGAGACGAAAGGTCACATAGTGAACAGTTCCACTTAAATTGAAGTACCTAACGTACATACATTTGTAGAGACAGGTGGCAGATTAGAGTTTACCGGGGACCTTGTGGGGAGGAGAGAAAGAGGAGGTGTTGATTAATAGGGACAGAATTTCGGTTTGGGGTGATGAAAGAGTTTTGGAAATAGTGGCAATGGTTACACAACATGGTAAGTGTTACCGACACTGCTCAATCGTATACTAAAAAAGGTTAAAATTTCCTAGCATGTTGGCATGTACCAGTAATCCCAGCTACTTGGGAGGCTGAAGCAGGAGAATCGTAAGTTCTAGGCCAGCCTGGGAAACTTATTAGCAAGGCCCTGTCTCAGAATTAAAAAGGCAGGTAGCGCATGGTGGCACATACCTCTAAACCCAGCAACTCTGAAGGCTAAGGCAGGAGGATTGCAGGTTTGAGGCTAGCCTCAGCAACTTAGCGAGGCCCTGAGCAACTTAGCAAGACCCTGTCTCAAAATAAAAATCAAAAGAAGCTGAGGTTGTAACTCAGGGGTAAATCAGCCCTGAGTTTAATCCCTAGTATAAAGAAAAAAAAAAAAGACTGTATATATATATATATATATATATATATATATATATATATATATATATATATATTTTGCCATAATTTTTAAATTTTTCATAATGATATACCAAAAACCATTTGAGTTTTAGTGTGTGTTTGTTTTTTAGTGCTGGGGATTGAACCTAGGGCCTTGTGCATGCAAGGCAAGCACTCTGCCAGCTGAACTATATCCCAGCCCCATTTGAATATTATATGCTATAAATCAGTGTATTGTATGATATGTGAATTATATCTCAATGAAGCTGGTGTAAATAAGTCAGATTGGGATCTGAAAGACTTGCAAATGCAGCAGTGATTTACCTGGCATCCATATCCTCCCTGCTTTGGCCAAGAGAAAAGAAATGAAGATCGGCCTGAAAACAGCTTGCACAATGCTTGCATTCCGCTGCCTGGATCTGTTGAACCTAAAGGTGATAACAGCAGCCCAGCTTCCTTCCAGCTCCAGGCACTTACAGGACAGATGACCCAAACCCTAAGCAGAGACAGTCCCAAGTCAGCCAGCATGAGCTCTGCATCCTCAGACAGCAGAGAATTCTCACTGTCAAGGAAAAACATTAGTGTTCCTTAGTTGCCACTGTTCTATGGATAAAGTCTACTATGCAAAAAAATAAAAAATAGTGGTCTGGGGCTGTAGCTCAGTGGCAGAGCACTTGCCTTGCAAGCATGAGGCCATGGGTTCGATCCTCAGCACCACTAATATAAATAAATAAATAAATAAAAATAAAGGTATTGTGTCCATCTACAACTAAAAATTTTTTTTTTAAAAATAGTGTGTATAAATGAAATAACAGAAAGTTAAGGGGAGAGGTGTGCAATATGATTTTTAAAATGAGCAAAACCCAACACATATGTGATCCAGATATTGGAACTAGAGACAGAGACTTTAAAATAACTATTGTGCTCTAGGAGTTACAGAAAAATGTTGAAAGAATGATTGAGTACAAAATCTCAGCAAAGATGTGGAATTTTAAAACATAGTCTTGATCTGTATTTGAAGTTCAAATCTAATGCTTGAAGTCAAAAAAGAAATTATTAGAAAAGCTTAACAGCAGAGTGAATACTACAGGAGAACAATGAACTTTTTGTACATTTTGAGATTTTTCTATAAGTTTTAAAAACTATTGTTCGTTTCAATTAAAAACAACAGAATCCTCTCTAACCCTGCTGAGGGTGCAGTAACCGTCAGTTTACATTCAGCCGGGGACATTCGTTATCCACTTCTCCACTCTGTGGATAGCCAGTGTCTAATTTCAAATCACATTTGAAATTAGGCTGAGCCATCTGAATTCTTGGCTTCTGCGGGTCAGTGTGTGCAGCTACGGGAGGCCCCTGTGTGTTAGCCGGAGGTGGAAGGTAGCTATGCAGTCTCATCTCAACAAGTGCATGCATTTGTGGTCATGGCTGGCTTCTTTCCTCAAAGGCGGCTTACTTGCTATCAGAACTTCACTTTTATGATTGGGTTGCTTCTTTTTGTTTGGTTTGGGGTTTTGGTACCAGGGATTGAACCCAGGGGCGCTTAATCACTGAACTACATCCCCAGCCTTTTTAAAATTTTTTTCATTTTGAAACAGTGTGTCCCTGAGTTGCTTAGGGCCTTGCTAAGTTGCTGAGGCTGGCCTCAAACTTGCAATCCTCCTGCTCCAGCCTCCTAAATTGATGAGATTACAAGTGTGTGCCACCAAACCTTCCTGGTTTTTAAAAGCCCTTTGGACTAGTGCTGTAGATCAGTGGTAGAGCACTTGCATGGGCTTTCACAAAGTTCCATCTCCAGCACCAGAAAAGCTGTAACTCGTCATTACATAATTGTGGTGGAATAAAATTCATTGCCCAAAGGCAAAAAATTGTTATGTTCAGGGTACAAAAGACAGGTATGATTGTGCCACATGAGGCAAAGGGTGAGAACAGCTGATGGTGACATAGAGGTAGACAGGGGCCAGATCAGAGAGCGTCTTCTAGAAGTGGTAACAGGAGTGGACAGGTCTGATGCCTCATTGCATCTTATCCAGCTGCTTCTGGACTTACAGTGGTGGGGATTATTGCACAGTCCCAGCGAAGGGGGAAGGACAGGTGGCCAAGATGCAGGGGCACTGGTGTGCCATGTTTTAGAGAGGGCCTGCTAGAGGTTCCACTTGTGGAGATCAAATGACTACTGGCAAAGTGCTTAGAAGAGTGCCTAGTACAGAGCTGGCACTTGACCACTGGCCTCTGTTGTTAGAAGGCTGAGCAGCAACTGTTTGTGAGCTTTCAGTTGTCTCTCAGGTGCTGTTCTGAGGTGTATTCATTTCTTAGCTCATTCACTCGTTTTGAGATGTGTGGTTTAGTACCCCACTTTACAGAAAAGGACTAGGGCACCACTCTGCTCCCTTGAAGGAGCTCCTGGAAGGTTCCTCTGCCCAGAGACCCCTTCTAAAGCCCAACTTCTTTATCTACATGATAACCAAGGAGACTTCAAACTTCACTAATGTGAGTGGTCCCTCCAATCTAGCACTGATCATCATTCAGGAGTCAGTTTCCAAACAGAAATCAAGTGTCTGGTGCCTGATATAGCTCTGAGTCAGCATGTGTCCCTGAGTTAGCAGCTTCCTCTGAGCATAAGATTTGCGAACTTGGACAAGATTCAGCAATGGTCATCATTTCAACAATGGAGCTAATTTAAGCTTTCTGCAGCACTGGGAAAGTCATTATGAAATGAAATTGCGCAAATTGAGAGACGACTGTAAATCACTCATCCTTTGCTGCTGATGAGTTCAGCCACACGCTTCAGGAATCAGAAGTTTTGCCCGTGATGGCTTCTAAATGCTTTCAAATTTTTTATTTGGTGGATCTCGTGTGGGATTGGTTTTCCTGCCCTGGAATTGTGTTGGGCACTGCGGGCAGCAGGGCAGGTGAACAGTGAAAGTTCCCACCTCTGTTGCATTCACTCAAGAACTGTAGATGGAGCAGCAGTCCTTGCCCAAACTCCAGCCTCTCCTGTGGTTGCTGGCCTATCCCCTTCCAGAACCAGAAGAGTGCACTTGCTTTGCCACATGTGCCAGCTGCCACCACCCACAGACCTGGCCTGCCATCACCATGACCTCTCATCCCAGCTTGCTTCCTGCCCCTTTTGTTCTTAGCAGTCCTCCAGCTCCAGTGGTGGCGTGTTTGGGTCTGGAAACACTGGAAGAGGGGGAGGTTTCTTCAGTGGCCTCGGAGGGAAACCCAGCCAGGACGCCGCCAACAAAAACCCATTTGGCTCAGCCAGCGGGGGATTTGGATCCACAACTACACCAAGTAAGTTGAGAAGAGTTCTCCCAGGCCCCTTGGTCCCTGATGCCATTGTCATCCTCATAGTGTTCTCAAAGCTTTGGGGACAGCTCTGAATGAGAGGGAAGGGATTAGAAGGTCCATTTAAAGTACCTACCCCAAAGCAGTGTGATGAGGTTTTGTTCTGTGGTTTTTAAGGAGATGTCCTATATAATCCTAAAAGGACATCAGAGCTGCAGGGAGAGGATCAGTGTCCTGAACCACTCGGATCTCCTCTCCGAAGGCCCAGATTGCACTGTTTCGTGGCATTGGGGTGACTTGAAGTGAATGCAGGCAGACAGGCAGAAAGGAGCAGCGCGCCTCACTGGGTGGCTTGCACAAGAACACGTGGGCTTGCGTTTGGGCAGCAGTCTCTTCAGATTTGCCTTGGATTTCAGCTGCTGTAGATCTGAAGCCTTCAGTATTTCTCATCTCATGTGTTTTTGCTTTCTTTTCATCTGAAGCTGTATCTGGCAGCATTTTCTTCTTCAGTTAATTTTTTAAATTCTTTGTTGATCTATCTATTCATGGTTGGAAATGAAAAAGTGCCTTAGAGGCAGTCTTCAGGTTGTGTGTTACCAGGCAGCGTTGCATCTCCTGCTGTGCGGGATCTGCTGCCTTGTGAGCCACTGTGCTCTGGTCATAGCTGATTTTTCCTTCATATTAAGGCCTCTGGAGTTAAGAGCAAAACTTCCTATCCCAACTCGCTCTTCTGGGTTCGTAGGTCAGGAACGGGTTATTTTGATGTCACTGTCCACTTCAGTAATACATAAGGAAAGATTGCTTGTTGAGAGAGGCATCGACCTCCTGAAGTTATATAATCAGAAGTTTTTTCTGTTCTCAGCTTTCGGTCTGCCAGCAGAGATTTAGAATTCTAAAGTGAAGGGATCTTGGAAATCAATTCTAGTAGTTTTCAAAAACTGCTTTTGCGTGTGAACTCTTATGAATCCTAAGTAAAACTGAACAAGGTTCACACTGAATCAGAGGTCAAAAAGTCCAGAATATATGTGGGTAGTTTGCCCAGCCATGACCCCTCAACCCCATGAATCTAGGCATCTGTATAGCCCACACTTTGAAAGCATTATTCTTTAAGGTCAAAGCCAGAAAGTGGCAGATCTAGAACTCAACTAGATCATATTTACCACATCAAACACAGCATCTGGCACAGAATTAATAACAAGCTAGTTAGAAATTTGGATTTATGCTGGATGTGGTAGCACACACCTGTAATCACAGTGGCTTGGGAGTTCGAAGCCAGCCTTAGCAACTTAACAAGGACATAGGCAACTTGGTGAGATTCTGTCTGAAAATAAAAAGGTGTGGGGATGTAGCTCAGCAGTTAGGGGCCCTTGGGTTCAATCCCTGGTCCAAAAGAGAAGAAATGTGGATTTATCCCAGATGTAGGTTCTCATGTGTGAGGCTGTGTTACTTGGCCAGTGTTGTTAGCCACTTCAGTGTGTCAGATCCCTGTAAAAATTCCCTTCCTCCTGGCCAGTTCATCTCTGTGCCATGGCCCTTAACTGTCAGAGTGGCCTTCTCTCAGGTCAGCTGGAGCTGGCACATACTGGCTCATGAGAGCCAGATGTATACATCTTCCCCCAAGTCCACATTCAGTGATGTCATATTGGGTAGCCTGAAATCAGCCCTGGTAGTGCACTTATACCTTGAAGTTGGAAACACTACCAGCCAGGACTCCACCTGTCCCCAAACTGTTGCTAATCATTTGCTGGCCCATCACTGTTTCTAATGCTTTGATTCTGGTTTAAAGTCAATACTTACCTGTTCTTAATAATACCTCTACTGTTCTTTAACTCATAAATGTTAACTGTTAATTGCAAACCAAGCTTACATTTATTCTTAAGGGAAGTTTAAAGGAATTTAAAGAGGCAGAGGAAAGACTTTTCACATTTTTATTTTTTTAAATTAAGTTTGTAATTTGATAGTGAAAGGGACAGGAAACTCTTTAACCCTAGGACCCAGTGCAGTGTAAAAGAAAGGAACAAAGGAAGAGGAGGAGCTGGGGGAAGTCACCAGAAGGGCATTGTCCTCAGCATAGTACAGAAAGCTTTCTGCGGAATCGCCAGTGGCAGCCTGTTTCTCCTTGGGTGACTACAGCGTTGGATAGCTCCCAGTGCTGCTCCGCTCCTGGGCAGAGTGAGTCGCTCTCCTGGTCCCTTTCTCCTTTCTCATGGTGCCTTTCTGCTGCTTTTCCTCCTTTCCAGTACTGTGGGGCACATTCCCCAGAGTCACCTGGGTCATGCAGTGGTCTTCACACCCTCCGCCCTACTTCCAGTCTCCTCTGCTGGGCCATGAAATCCATTCAGACTGGGTTTTTTTGTTGTTGTTGTTGTTTTTGTTTTTATTTTTATTTTTTTTAGCTGTAGATGGACACAATACCTTTACTTTTTTTTTTTTTTTTTTTTTTTTTGGTGCTGGGGATCAAACCCAAGGCCTATGTGCATGCAAGGTAAGCACTCTACCAACTGAGCTATATCCCCAGCCCTTATTTATTTTTTTAAATGGTTTTTAGTTGTCAATGGATTGTTTATTTATATGTGGTGCGGAGAATCGAACCCAGTGCCTCACACATGCTAGGCAAATGCTCTACCACTGAACCACAACCTCAGCCCCAGATCAGGGTTTTTGTTTTCTTTTGTTTTTGTAATATTTATTTTTTAGTTATAGTTGACACACTATCTTTATTTTATTTATTTATTTATATGTGGTGCTGAGGATGCAACCCAAAGCCTTGCACACGCTAGGCAAGCACTCTACCACTGAGCCACAACCCCAGCCCCAGATCAGGTATTTTTAAACTGATTTTATTTTGCCACTGTCCCTACCCAGAACCCATTTGCAATTTCCTGCCAAGTTTCTAACCAGCTATGGACTGGAGTCCAGGCTGTCCACAAGCTGGCCCAGCACACCTAAGTTCTACTCAAGTTCCACCCATTCCCTCTGCTTGGGCCAGCTGTCGGTGCCACCTCCCTGTGTGGGCTGGTTCATGCTGCTGCCTGCTTCCTGCAGGGGGGCAAGATAGCAGTTGCTTGGCGTGCCCTTGCCTGAGACTCTGAGGGCCCAGGAGATCCCCTGGGCCTAGAAATCTACAGTCCTTGGAATTGCTGCTTCACAGAACATGAGGCAGCAGAGGATCAACCTTTATCCATTGCCTGCTGTGTGCCAGAAGCTTAATACAGGGGCTGGTCATTTCCTACAACAGCACTCTCATTTGTGGGCTGCAGAGGTCACATGGCTAAGCAACCATCTCCTGGCCAGCAAGAAACAGACACCTCCAGGTGTGCCTGTCGGGCAGCCTTGTACCTGCTCTCTGGGGCCCAGAATATGCTTTTGCAGTGGCACACTGAGCATAGACCAGGTCAAGAACAGTTCCCTTGATGATAATTGAGTTAGGAGCTGCCCGGTCCTAAAGCCGCCCTCCTTAGCCCTGAGCAGTGGCTATGGCCAAAATAAGCTGAGAAACACTGCTGCTTGGAGTTGATACCTTCTGTCTCTAGGAACTTGAACTTCTTAAGTTTTTTTTTCTCTCTGTGTTGTCCCCAGAGACTCTACTAAAGACAGGTGGTTAGCCCCTGTAGTCATTTAAAATTCAGCACCCCTGTGCCTTGTCACCCAGAAGAACCCGATGTCTACTGAGTCTTATCCTGAGCATACTGTGAAAAGTCATCCTTAGCACATTCTTTTTCTTCAGGGACCTGACAGGTATATTTGTGTCAGGGACTGAGAAAGCCATCTGACCGTCATTTTTCAGGCCCACAGGCTCCCTCCCGGCTTTTCAGGAGAAGGCCTGAAGAGAGGCCTGGACCAGGGTGTTAATGAGATTTCCCTTCTGAGTGTGCACTGGATTCTTGTTCAGTGACTCCAGACTTGAAGAAAGACCTGGAATGCAGTCCCTATGACACTATTTACAACAAATTTAGTTTACATCAAGTATAGTTTATTTTGAATGGGCCAGACTCTAATGTTGGATTCTGTTGGATTTTGCCACATAAAAGACCAAAGGGTCCACATCTTGCAATAGGGTGGAAGCCAAAGCAGTTGTCACCCCGAAAGGTCATTAGACGGCTCTGCAGAGACAGACTTTGTTTTCAGAAGAATCTTCTCCAGTGAAACGCTTGTTCCACCAACTAAGTCACTTCTTATTTACCATATTTTAAAAGCTAGAGGTAATTATTTTGGTGGTGTCAAGAGAGAACCGAGGAGCACCCTGTGGCTTGGGATCACAGGGAAGCAGTCCCAGCCCACCTCTTGTTCCAGAGTGGGTGGTAGGGCGTGTCCTCCTGACTGCCACCAGCTACCACAACCACGTGTCAGTAGAGAAATTCTTGGGTCTTTGCGAACTTTGGAAAGGGCTTGTTTTGCTGTTTGTATATATTAAAATTAAGATATGGAGGGAGGAGTTGAAGGAACAGGGAAGGGGGAGCCGTCTGCTCGGAGAGCCACAGAATGCCACCCTGGGGCTTCCACACTCGTGGCATCCTCCCAGCAGCTGCCCTAGTCAAAAGTGCTGTCCCTATGTTCTGTGTCAGGGAACTGGGATTTAGGGAGGTTAGGTCCTCCCCCGAGGTCACACAGCTATTAGGTACTCTAACCCAGGCCTGACTCAGACCTCAGGATTATTCCACTATAATATGCTACAAATACCTCAAAGATATAGATTTCTTATTTTTTTAACTCATTGTGCTAAAACTACATATTTGGGAGTGCTGTGTGATACTTTAACATATGTGTTCTTGTGTAGTGTTCACACCAGAGTCAACCTGTCTCCTCAAACACTGTCATTTCTTAATAGTGAAAATATTCTGAGACTTTTCTTGGACTTTTTTTTTTTTTTTTTTTTAGTTGTAGTTGGTCACAATACCTTTATTTTACTTATTTATTTTTATGTGGCTCTGAGAATCAAACTCAGGGCCTTGCACATGTCAGGCAAGTGCTCTACTGCTGAGCCACAACCCCAGCCCCTCTTGGACCTTTTTTTTTTTAACTGTACATTGTCATCATCTGTGGTCACTCTGCTGTGCAGTACAACACCAGCACTTCCTTCTCCTTGTTACGGCTTAGTACCTATTACTCTCTTGCTCCTCCCAGCCTCTGGACACCACCATTCTGCTCTTAACCTCTGTGAGATCAACTTGTTTAGGTTCCACAGATGAGCAAGGTCATGCTGCATCTGTGCCCGGCTTAATTTGCTTAATATGACAATCTCCTGTTCCCTCCATGTAGTCACACGTGACTTCGTTTTATGGGTGACTCGCATTCCATTGTAGATAGGTTCCACATTTTTTTCTACCCATTCCTCAGCCCATGGAAACGTGGGTTGTCTACATCTCCTGACCACTGTGAATAGTTTTGCAGTTAAACCTGAGCGTGCAGATTCCTAGAGAAAAAGATAAAGAAGTCCAGAGACTTCTAAGTAGTCTCAACTTCTAAGAAATCTAAATCTCCCAGCATTATCCCAATAAAATCATTTCATCTCTCATTTCATATTGTTTCCCCATATTTCTCCAAGATGAGGTCCCACCCCCTAGACTTGCCCTTGAACTTACTGTTTGGAATTTTACATCACCAGCACTAATACAACAGGGAGCTGAGTCCCGGGTTCTTGAAGTGCTGAGTAAAGGCAGCGCACTGAGGAGCCCGCCTCCTCCCCAGGCTCAGCTGGGCTGCCCTCAAGGGAGGGCAGCGCGGCCTCCAGCTCCCTCACCAACGGCCGCTAAGCCTGCTCAGAGGCTGCTTTGTCCACTACACCAGGGATGGATGAGCGGCGCCTGTCCTGCTCAGCATCAGGTCCTCCTTGTCAGCAGTGGAGACAGGGCCTTACTGGGCCCAACGCTACATTATTGGTGCCTAGAAAACAGGTAGCCATGTCCCAGAAGTGAGGCCACTCATCTCCCAGATGGTAGATCAGGAGCAAATATCAGCTATGTGCAGTCTTCCATTGAGGCAGGACTCACCATGGGTTGAGGAGGGCCAGCCCTTCTAGCAGCTGGACTTAGAAGGTGACAAGCGTGCCCCTCCCTGCTGTCCTTCCACCTGATGACTGGGGAGTGGCTGGGGTGGCGCAGGTGTTTGATAGCTCTTGATGATATGCCTCACCCTCTGTTACCCATGCACATCCCCCCGGTGTACGTTTTGCCCCCATTTAAGTATGGGTCTCTGGGTTTCCACCCAATTTCAGGGAAAATTCTCCCTGCCTTGTCATGGGTGTAAACCATCTTTAATAAAATATCCATCCAGACCTGGTGAGGAAACAGTTTTTCCTGGGTCCTCCCCCAGATAGTTCAAGAGTCCTGATAGATGGTGTGCTGTATATCTTAGCGCTGCTTCCATGCACGCGACTTTGGGCTGTTTGTGTGTGTCCAGGTTTTTTGTTTCTTTCCCGACATGGGTTTTCGCAGCTTCCTTTCTCCCTCAGCTCTGGGTGCGGATTTGGGGTGTGGTAGAGGAGGGGGTGACCCATTAGATAAACGTCTGAGATGTCAGGGCTTCACTGAACCTCTTGGAAAGAGGAAATCAGACTGGACGCCTCGCCGGCTTCTTTCATGTTGTGCAAAACATCTCTCACCCTCTTCAGACCAGAGAGAGGAGCCGCAAGGCTTTCCTGGTCTCCTGTGGATCTGCACAGCTCAGTCAGCACAGGCCTGCCCGCAGCTGCTGCGCTTGGTGTGGATTTGTTCTAACTTTGATTTTTCCAAGTTGGACAAAATTTGAAGTTTGCCTTCATACAAAGACAGGGACGGAAACAGGCCCTGTTCTCCAGAAGCAAGCAGCCTGCAAAGCCGAGCTGCTGCTGGCCCTCTGTGGCCAGGTGGACCTGAGACCCCTGGGAGCTCTCAGGCCTTCTCCGGTGGGGCCTCTTCTGCCCCTGTGTTTTGTGCCTGTGGTGTCATGCCAGGAAGTCCTGGATCTGGTTGCCACAGGGACTGCAACCCCCTCCTCAGGGTGCGTGGACATCAGAGGGCGAGCTGTCGTCCTTCAGCTCGGTCCCCTCCACGCCCTGTCCTGGGCTGGTTTGTCACTCCTTTCCCTGCACTCCTGACAGGCTTCTCCCTTGTGAAGAAGAACAAATGCCCTCACATGTGTTCTCGTCCCTTTAGATACCTCTAACCTGTTTGGAAACAGTGGGGCCAAGACATTCGGAGGGTTCACCAGCTCGTCCTTTGGAGAGCAGAAGCCTGCTGGCACTTTCAGCTCTGGAGGAGGCAGCGTGGCATCCCAAGGCTTTGGGTTTTCCACTCCAAATAAAACAGGTACCTTACACATGCTAGTTACGGGCATCTCTGTGTGCACGTGTGTCTGTGCAAAGATGCTGCAAGGAGATACTACGGTGCTTTTTGAGGTGGGGATGGGAGCATGGGGAGAGTTAATTTGTGCTTCAGTTAGTCTTATATTTTTTTGAGCATCTACTACATTCCTAACACTTTCCGAGGTCTTATGAGACCTGTCTAAAAAGGACAGGATGCCTGTAATGCAGCCCTGCAAAGAATGTATATTCTCCTTAGGGGAGAGAAACGTAAATGTTTAACAGTTGCAGAACAACCAAAGCAAGGGAACACATCAGTAAATGATAACTTAAACAAGAAAGATCCTGAGTCACAGATTTGTGTGGGTGCCCATTGCTTGTGATGGCCAATACAGATGCTCCGTTTAATTTTAAAGTATGCACTTATAAACTGCAGCCTATCTATAGTCATGTACTTTATTTGTAATTAAAAATTTTAAAGAACAGTATGTGTTTAGAAACCAAATCATGTCCTTCCTTTCTGTCCTCTGCCTGTCTGCCCTGTCTCTGTCTCTGAAGTCTGCAGAGGGTCTGACTGCTGCCCCTGTTGGCAGAAGTTGTCTGCCGAGATTTTTTTTGAGGGCAGGGCTGCTGGGAGGCTGTGTGATAGGAAGCAGCTCCCTTGGCCGGCTCCCCACAGGGAAGAGGGTAGTCTGCGTCCTCAGGTGTGTGGGCTGCTCGGAGGAAGGGTCCTGCCTGAGGACTAGATGCGCAGGTGGCCCTGACCTAGGAGTGGGGCTGCTCCACCAATAGCACGGACTCCCCCCTGTGGATCCTGGAGGAGCGGGGTTTCCAGGCCCATTGACCTGCCCTCAGACTGTGCCTGGGTGGCTTGGTCTTAGGTCACCAGCTCTTATTATTTTCCCCAGACTTACGATGGACTAGAGGGCGGGACTGCAGCTCAGTGTCCATCTCCAGTACAGGTAGGAAGGAAGGAGGATGGACAGACTGGAAATGGACATCACAGGAGCCTTGTTCCAGTCGCAGCCAGCTGCAGGAGACTAGAGGCTTTTCTCTGATCCTCCACCTACCTATCCACCCACAGGGTGGTGGGGAGGTGGGCGCTGCACCACACCTAGTGTAGGCCTCAAAGTCCAGACACGTCATCACCATTGATTATTAGAGAGCTTCTGCTTTTCCTGGAGAAGAAAAACACATTAAAATATTCCGTTTAGTATAATCAAACTCCTCCAGCGTTAGGAGTGAGCTGCCCATCTCCACCAAGAAGACCAGACTGTTCTCTGGCTGTGGATTTGGCTGTGACCCAGGTTTATTGTTGGGGGCGAGGGGGGGGGGCGCCTCCTCCCTCTCCTCCAGCTTACTTTCTGTATCATTGTGACTTCTCATTTTTCACTTAGCTTCACCAAGAAGTCTAAACAATATTGAGTACGAGGCACTAGATAAAGCCCTCGTGTGTCTAGGAAGCAAGTGTAACTAGATCCCAGATCGCTCTTAAATAATTCAGCTGCAAGGGGTTTTAGCACTTTTTTTTCCAGTCTGTTATATTTGTGATCCACCAGTCTCCATTATCATGGCTTGGAATTTCACTCGAGGTTTTAGAAGAGTCTGAGTGTCACCCAGACTTGAGCCTTAGCAAAGGTATCTTCTCGGTGAGCAGCCACTATTGGTGATGAACAGTCCACAGTCGAGTCGCGCAGGAACAGTCACCTATCCACCTGACAGCTTTCCACACCCCGGATTTGATTCAAAGAGTAAAAGTGTGTGATTATAATAAGGCCAGACACATCCCTGTCACAACAGGGTGGTCCTGGGCCACCATGACTCCCTCAAGTGTGTGGCACACAGGACAATATGAGCACAGTGCTGACGCCACCGCCTCCCTTCAGCTCAGCACCCCTTCCTGAGTAGCTCCTGTATACCTGAGAAGGACCCAAGTAGTGTCTTGTAGTTTGGGGCCCCCTCAGGAGCAGAAGGAGTAGCTTTGGGAAGGACATCCCCTCTTACCTGATGACCCTCACCAACAGTCAGAGGCCACCTCTTGCCTGGCCCGATTCTCTGCTCACCAGTGTGCATAGGCCTCGGCCACCCAGGCCATGGGGAATAGTGGCACCTGTTGAAGGGGCTGTAGCCACCCCACAGCCTCCTCCAAGGCAGGAGGTCAGCGTGTGTTTTATTCAGGAGGAGTTCCAGGCTGCGGAAAGAGATCATTTTTTTTTAAAAAAAATTCTTGTGTACCAAGATGGAGGTGGGTTGCTGATAAGAGATGTGTGGCCATCAAGCTGTAAATAAATAAAAAGCACCTGGCCAGGTGCCAACATGCACATTGCTGTCACTGCTGTGACCCAGTTCACAGGTTCTCTCAGGGGCTTTGAGTGTCTGCATTTGTAATTTGGATTTCTGTGAAGCTGGAAGCCAGGCCTGTGAGGTGACAAGTAATAGAACTCTTCATCTTCTCACAGCTGGGAGGGCCGGAGCTTTTGGGGACAGCATTTCATTGAGAAGAGTCCCTAATAGCACAGGGACTGGGAGGGGCCTGAGCTGCTTCAGGTGGGCCCCTGGAACAGTCTGCTCTCATGAGACTTCATGTGACGAGCCAGCCTGCCTTTGGAAGAGACGTGGGAATCTCAAACTCAGATTCTGTGGGATATCCCCACATACGTCCCAGGCCTCCACTACCAATGGAGGGAGGCAGTTTGATGGGGTGGGTTCTTTCTGTTTTAACTGCTGTTTGGGATGTCACCCACTGGAATGGTCTTTGCATGGGAGTGCCTAACATTCTGTTTTCCCTTTTTTCTTCCTCTTTTGATTTGGTTTCTCACTGCTCACTTCCTTTCTCCTCCTTTCTTTCCCCCGTTTGTTTGTTTGCCTCTGTTTTGCTCAGGTGGCTTCGGTGCTGCTCCAGTGTTTGGCAGCCCTCCTACTTTTGGGGGATCCCCTGGGTTTGGAGGGGTGCCAGCATTCGGTTCAGCCCCAGCCTTTACAAGCCCTCTGGGCTCGACGGGAGGCAAAGTGTTCGGAGAGGGTACTGCGGCTGCCAGCGCAGGAGGATTCGGGTAAGCGCCCTGGGGTGGGACCTAGGGGAAACCCCGAGCTGGTGCCAGGCCAGAGCACCAGGCCTGGGCCTCCTGCTCTGGAAAGAATATTCTTGTGTTTTCCAAGCTTTTGGACCGTGAGCAAAGGCCTCTTCATGGTGCTCTCCTGGACAGGGCTTGGGCTTGCAGCAAGTGGCTGGGGGTCAGCTGTCATACAGGCCACTGCTGTTCAGAGAACCTCTGCTTTGGCAGTATTAGAGGAAGAAACACAGCCCCGCCCTGGCCGTGTCACTGCCAAGAGTGTCCCTCAGGTGCCACCTGTGTGAGGAAGTTCTGAAGGAGCAGTTTTCGCCCCATCTTCCTCTTGGGGTTGTCCTAGAGGGCACACCTCCTGCACCTCCTGCTCCCCCACACCCCAGCCTGGGTTTTCAGCCCCAGGGGCCCCAGGGGCCCCAGGGCCAGCTCCCACAGGGCATCAACTGGGCTCCTTTCATGTGGGAGAGCTGCTGGCCGCTCAGCCCGTAGTTGCTCTCCCGCTCTGTGCGTATCCTCACTGGAAAGTGCCATGGTTGGGATTTGCTTCTTGGGTCCCAGAATTTCAATCTGGTTGCCAAAGCTACAAGAGAAAATTAGAACACATGTGGGTTCGGCCACGGAGCCTCTGTGTGAAGGAGGAAGTGTTGCCTGAAGGGGACTCTTGGCCTGCCGCTCCCTGGGGACTGGGCTTGGGGTGTGGCACACTGAAGATTCGGGTAGGAGAGAACGAATTGGTTGGATTAGAGAGGTCCTGGGGATGAGCAAGCTGATGCCATCTTTATCTTGAAAGTAAACCTAGTGTGTTCTTATTCAAACCTCCTCTCAACAAAGGTGCTGGAAGGTTCCAAGGAGAGTGAGTGAGCGGGTGGGTCCTTTCTTGGGTTTTGTGTGGAGATTAATGTTTCCCCTGAGAAAACGCCAAGAAATACAGTTGAGAAAAGCTTTGTGAGGAGTGTGAGGACCTCCTTCAACCAGCTTTGTGGGCCAGCCTCGACAGCTTCCATCTCTGCACACACCGCAGAGCTGGTGGAGGTGAGGGTGGCCAGGGGCCTGGGGTTTTATTTACTTATTTGGCAGAGCTGTCTTTTTTACTAGTTGTCAGGTGGCTGTCACATACAAATCCCGACTGGTGGCCGCTCCCATTTTCTAGAAGGGCTCACACATCCAGCTAGGTGTTGAGTCTCTGGGAGAAACCACAACCTTTCTCAGGTTCCTGGCCACATCCCGTCTCACCCTGGGGAAGTCGGAGAAGGGCCCCTGAGGCAGGAGTGGGAGAGCAAGCCCTCTCAGGAAATACAGACAAGCGCACTCCTGGTCGCGTATGTGGAGGCGGCCCTCTACCTCCTCATCCACAGTGGCTGTGCCAGCAGGACCTGTGCCGTCTCGGGTGCCCTTCCCTTCAGGGGGCTTAGCTGGGTCCTGTCTCTTCTCCCAGAAACACTGCTTCACCTCCCTGCCTAGTCCCCTCCAGGCACACCCAGCCAGAACTCTCTGAAATTATTCAGAATATGTTCCTCAGCCTCATTGGCTGGACTAGACCTGGAGGGAGAACCTCTGAGGTTTCCTGAGGATTGTCCCCAGGTGGGGAGAGCAGCCTGGAGAAAATGGAGCTAACTTTCATACTGTTTTATTTAGTATTGATGATTTTGTAAAACAAATACAAAATTCTGAGTGAAATTACTTGGAAACTGCCCTTCTCCAAAATAAAACTACAAACTTTACATGCGAAAGACTCCCACCATTATCATTAAAAGTGACACGTGCCTGTAATACCAGCTACTGGCAGGTGGGGCGGGGTAGCTGAGGCAGGATCACTTGAGCCCAGAAGTTTCAGACCAGCCTGGGCAACATAGTGAGACCCCATCTCTTAAGGAAGTGATAGAATCAAGATGCAGAGAAGAGCTAGAGACAGACAGGTAAGGAGGGAGGGTGGTCAGTGAGTGGGAGACGCCAAATGAAGAGCTGCCACTGGAGGGTCCAGGGGAGGAGCAGCGGGAGCACACTGCTGCGGAGCAGTGTCCAGACAACCTGGAGTTTCTAGACGGTGGACAAAGGCGCAGACGCTGGCCAGGGTGGATTTCATACTGTGTTCTTGTTGTTTTCCTTCTCAGATGTGAGATAAAGTTTGCTCTGGGCTGTAGCCCATTCTTTCTGAAAGGCTATTGGCATAGACCAAGCCTGTCACCTCAAATCATGTGTGTTGGGCATCTCAGGCAGTGACAGTAGCCTGAGGCTCACAGCGGGCAGTGTGACTGAGAGGCCACGCTAACTCTGGTCCATTTTTCTCTGGAACCCAGGTTTGGGAGCAGCAGCAGTACCACGTCCTTCGGCACTCTGGCCAGTCAAAATGCTCCCACTTTTGGGTCACTGTCCCGACAGACTTCAGGTTTTGGGACCCAGAGCAGTGGGTTCTCTGGTTTTGGATCAGGCACAGGAGGTAGGTAGCCATGTGTTCCTCACACCCAGACACAGTGGTCCCTCAAGTAAACTTCTCTTCCCCAAAGGAATGAGTCTTGACCGGACTAGTCAGTTTAGTGTTTTAAAAGCTAAAAGTATTGGAAAATAGTGTCCTTTTTAGATATTGGTTAGACTCACGGCATGGTGCCATCTTACCAGATAAATCACTGACTTCATATCCAGTCAGGATTTGAGAGCCCCCATCACAGCAGTCCTAGGCCTGGTTCGATAAAGCCAGGCCGGCAGACTCAAAACACAGGGTTTGGGTGTACGTCACTCCGTCCTGTGTCGCACGGTGCACTGCCTCTTCAGGTGGCAGGGTGTGGACATTTTCCTTTGTCCTGGCAACAAACTTGGGAGACACAGAACTCAGCATTATTGTGATTTTACAAATGAAGAAACAGAGCTCCCAGGTGGTGCCAGAGTCATACGCAGCAGCAGGGCCAGCCAGAACCCATGTCTTACTTCTCTGATTTTCAAAAAGGAGAGGAGACGGGTGCACAGGAAAAACCAAGTTTTCCTAACAGAAGGGATCTGTGTGGTACACAGCAGCCTAGCAAGGGGGGATGTGCATAGACCCCCTGCCTGCAACCAGGATAGGGAGAAGGGGACCCTAAGTCACCAACAAGGTAGCCCTTTAAGGTGAAGGAGTGTGCTGGTGGCTCAGGAGATGAATCAGAATAGAGGAGCTTCTGCATGTACCTTCCACCCACCCTGCAAGTGGTGGGGTCACGCAGCGTGCTCCACAGGGACTCCGTATGGGAAAGAAGCTAACTGGGAGGCCACGTTTTCAAAGTGTGTGTGCTTTAATTTTACCCTTTTCGTCTGTTTTGCAGGCTTCGCCTTTGGATCATCTAACTCGTAAGTCATTTTCTTCCTATTTTGAGTCTGACCTTACTAAACTAAAAGCATTAAGTAGAAGTGAGGGAGGCTGGGTGTGGAACCGCAGGACCCTGATTCTGCTGAACGTGTGCTTTGCTTCACTTTTTCCTGTTGGAAGGCTTGTTCTGGGAGCCTAAAGCTTTCCTCCACAGCCCGTCTTGGATGTGGGGACTGACTCCTCAGTGTAGGGTTGGGAGGAGAGAGCGGGACGAGCTTCCCAAGAGGCAGGACTCAGGCTTCCCTGGTTTCCCGTGGGCGCCTGTGTCGTGTGCTGGTCCTCATCGCCGTGGGCAGGAGCTGACCCGACTCTCCTGTGTGTCTTTGCAGGTCTGTCCAGGGCTTTGGTGGCTGGAGAAGCTGAGTGGGCGTTGTTCCTTTCACTTCCTGTGACCTGTGTGCATGGCTCTTCTCCCCCCGGGGACGCTGGAGCGGGCTGTCAAATGGACTTTGTCATTGAAACGTGTGCCCAGAAAGAAATAAGAGACCAAAACTCGAGAGATACCCGACTGCTTGTTTTGTTTTGTTTTATATTTCGTGTTGGGTTTTTCCCCTGCTATTAAACTGTTTGGTCCATTTCTGTGCAGAGTGTGTGTGGGTTTGTTTGAGTCACTTCCAAGAAGAGAAGTTCCCCCATTTCTGGGGCTCTGAAAACCTCCACTGGGCCTTGAGAAGCCAAGGGCGAGGGGGCAGAGCCTGCCCTGGCCTCTGGGTCCAGAGTCCTCTCCAGGGAGAGGCAGGCTGTGGCAGGTTGTGAGGTGGTACTTCACGTGTCCTCACGTGTCATGTGTCAGGCCCCTCAAAATGACACTCAGTGGGGCTGCCACGGAGGCACACCACTGCCACAGCATTGCTTGAGTTTCAGAAGCACAGTAGCACTTTTGGCCTTTGTCACAGTCAGCCATGAGGTGGGCGAGGCCAGCTCACCGCAGTGTGGCTCCTGGTTTGTGCCATAGCCTCCTGCTTCAGCATTTGAGAAACAATCGAGTGGGGGTGACTGGCCTCCACACCTGGCCTGCTGTCTGTTCCCACAGCAAAAGCACTCTGGGATGGGCCCAGGAATTGCAGACACCTCTGGTGCCAGATCCCACAGGCAGGACAATGCTGAGTGTGAGGCAGTGTGGCCGAGGAGTCGTCATTTCAGTTCCTCCATGATGCAGTACCTTTCAGGCCGGGGTGTTCTGTTTCTTGGGCCTACACGGGTGAAATCCTAGACAGGCGCTGACAATGAGGGCTGCCCCAAGTCGGAGGTGTAAGGCTGCAGGCCCAGAGCGGGACAGTCTGGCTGGGGCCATTAGCAGAGAGGAGATGGAAAGAGACTGAGGCTGAGAGTTTTACATATTGGGAAGTTGTATTTTTCTTTAGTATTTATTTTACTTACAGGTGGACACATATCTTTATTTTTTTTCTTTATTTTTTTTATGTGGTGCTGAGGATCAAACCCAGGGTCTCACAGTGCTGGGCAAGCGTGGTACCTCTGAGCCACAATTCCAGCCCCAGGAAAGTTGTATTTTTTGATGTTTAAATAGAACTTGGATGTGTGGAACTAATCCGTCATGGTGCAATTGGTATAGCCTCTTAGTTTTGTGGCTGGTTGGTCCGCAGTGAGGTTTCCTCTATGCTCTGGGGGCCCCATCCTGCCAGTACCTTGACCTCACCTGGGGAGTTCTTGGTGAAGTCCAGGTTCACATTCCTCCATCTTGGAGACTGATTCAACAGAACCCAAAGTTGGGCTGAATGCCCAATTGAGGTTGTGTTCAGTGGTTTCTTATAAGAGGAGGAGCCTCATGGTAGTGCACTCTGGGGTTCCAGAACCCTCCCAGACCAGCTGTCAGCAGAGCCAAGACCTGCATTTGGGTCTGCGGTATCCGTGGGGACTGTCCCCAGCTTGGGAGGGTTTGTCTGCACTTTGCATTGATTGGGGCTCTGTCTCTTTTTAAGAGCTGAGTCCTCTTTGGGGATTCTTCACTAAGAATCTGTCACCTTTGCTCAAGGGAGGTCCCCTCAGCTGTGAAGCAGGGGGCTGTCCCCAGACACCTGCCTCCAGTCTCAGGCCTCTCCTCCCACATGCTCTCTTGTGACTTATACAGGAGCCATTGTGAGACAGCAATGGGGCAGGCTTCCTGTGCAGGGTATCATTGTAAAAGAGCTGTGTACAGGGTGACGGGTGATGTTCTGCCTTGTGTGTGACGTTCTACAGGCCAGCTCCAGCCAAACCAGCCTTCTACCTTCTGTTACCCAAAGAGGCTCCTTTTTATAAATAGAAGCTGATTTGGCCTAAACCCTTGACCTCAAATTCTCTACTTTAATCCTCCATTGAGGTGGCATGTGACATTTCTCCATAAGGCCATATCAGCTGTGGTCTGCCAGATAACACCCCACCACTGTCATGTGGTGGCACCAGAGGAATGTGCAGCTGGCGTCTGAGCCCCTTTGAGTTCCTTTTTTGGGGTCAATTACAATGGTAGGTGGAAGGGGTCAGCTCAGCTCAGCAGCCTATGTCCCCTGAAGGCCAAGCTGCCAGGAAGGCGGGCAGGGAATGCATATTGGCTCCTGCCTGCTCAGAGGGAAGCTGGTGGGGCTCCAGGCAAAGAGCCCAATGAGTGTGGAGTGGTGTCTCAGTGACAGCCGCACCTGCCGCGCAGGCCCAGGGAGTGCCCACAGCTGCCATGGGCAGGCCACAGGCAGAGTCAGTCAGTGACGTCATGTACTCAGGTTCCACAAACCAGGTTTGGCTTTTCCAGGTGTGCCCTGCCTTCAGTGCTGGTGCTTCAAGGGGCAACACATGGCAGAACCACAGGTTGGCTTCAAGGACAGCCAGAACCCAGATTGTATAGCAGTTCCCCTAACCCAGCCCCTGGTCCGAACAGAAACACAAGTGCCCTGGACACGTGTTGACAGGCCCAGCTGGTGGTCTCGGTGCTGTCTGCTGTCTCTGTGTCCTGGTGCCACCACCAGCTTGGCCTTCTGTTTCCAGCAGCTCCGGAGTTTTCTAGGCCAGGACTCCAGCCGCGCAGAGAGGGTGTGGCCCGTGCAGGCTGACCCTCTCCTGAGCCCACCCTGCCTGGCAGGCGGTCTGGACTGAATGAGGGAGTTCAGAGAGAGCCCTGGCAAATCAGCACTTGCAGTTACTGACTGTTATTCCCACTTACAGGACCTAGTGGCTCAGACAGCCCCACATAAGACCCCCCAACCTTAGGGGCAGGTGGAGCATCTTCCCCCTGGCTCCTCAGCCCCGTGGCCTGGCTGAGTGGCCATCCCCCACTGTGGCACAGAGCTGGTGCGAGCCTTTGGTGCTGTGTTCCGACAAGCAGGTGTCTTCAGGGCAGGTAGTCCAGGGCCACGGTAAGAAACCTTTTATTGGCATGACCTTAAGGACCCCCTGCCTGGGAGCATCTGCAAGACCGCTTGGTGTGGTGGTGCTGTTGGTCCCAGGCGCAGCATCTTTATGGAATTGTTGAGAGGCCCTGAGGACAGGAAGTGCGGGCCTGGCCCCTCCTGCCCGACAGCCACGGCCACCTGCTCGCTGGCCAGCCACCATCCATCACAGTTGGGGCTTGAGAGCAGCTGGAGGCAGAGCCCTGGCTCCCTGAGGCCGCCTCTCAGCCTCTACCTCACTTCATCAGCAGGCGGGTTTCCATCTTCAGGTTCTCACGGCAGTCCTGAGCATCGAACCCAGAGTGGTGCTGAGGATCAAACCCAGGGAGCTGCTCCACATGGAGCTGCACCCCAGCCCTTTTTTACTTTGAGACAGTCTTGCCAAGTCACTAGGGCTAGTCTCAAACTTGGGATTCTCCTGCCTCGACCTTCAGAGTCGCTGGAGCGTAGGCGCGCACCACCACGCCTAGCTTTTCAGTAAACAGCTAGCCCAGATTCAGGCTTCTTTGCCGGGTCCTTCCTCCAGGCCAGCAAGGCAGGAGCCAGGGGCATCGTCCCCTCTCCTCCTCCTCCCTGTTCTCTCCCTCCATTGCCATTTGGTATTTTCTACTGGGAGACATTGTTCTACCAAAACAAAAAGAGCACCATGGTATTTGACTTATTTAAATTTGGGGAAAGAATGGGTAGAAAGTTTTACACATCTTTTATTAAAGGACATTTTTACTTTAATAAGTAAACATGCTTTATAAGTCAATATGATGCCATTTCCCAAATATTTTCACCCTGGGAACCTCTTGCCTGGAGTTCAGTTCCTGGACCTCATCCTGGGAACTGCCTTGGCCTGGACGTGGCTGGGTAGAAGCATGGCATACCTCCTGCCAGCTCATTCCTAACACGTTCCTCTCTTTATTCTGTTGTAGTACAAGATATAATTCACTGGGTGTCTGTGATATGCCAGGCAATGTCTATCCTAAGCACTCTCCAGCACCACCCTGTTAAACCCTGTGGCCTACGTGTGAGAACCCACGTGTTCCAGGTGAGAAGATGAGGTGGGGGCGGAGCAGCTAGCCCAGGTCACACAGGAGCTGGTGCTGCAGCTGACTCCTGTCCACCCTGGATCTCACAATTCCCCTTCCCCGAGGACCATTCACTCTAGCAGGAATACCTCCTGCTGTGCCAAGTACCTGTTGCCACTCGCCTCAACCACCTGAGGACATGAGCCAGCCCTGGACCTCAGTCACAGCAGAGACCCTACCCTGGCAGCTCTGTGCGCCTTGTTTGTGTTGGTGAGCGACATCTCTCGCTGCAGCCCAGGCAGAGATCTGGGGCGAGGCTGAGCCCATTCAGGTTGCATTGGCACAGCCTCCAGAGACAGGGGCTTGCAAGTTGCTTTTGATGGACACGATCAGACCCTGGTGCTGTGTCCCTCCTTTCCGGGCTCCTCCAGGTATCTGGCTTTGAGGCTTCCCAGAGTCCCACCAGAGGTCAGGCCACGGCCCACTCAGGCGGCAGTTGCTACGCAGTTCGGCCCCCTCTGGGGCTTATAAACAGCACTCCCCTTACCGCAGTGCTGGCCGGAGATCCCGCATTGTTTTCAGGTCTAGATGGCCAGCCACAGAGGAGTCCTCTGGGGGGCAGGTGGGGGACAGAAGGCAGAAGCCCCGGCAGCAGGTGGCAGGAGCCAAACTTCATCTCTCCAGCCCTGCTCCTGCCCATCCCGTCTTCCAGCCCACTGGTCTTGGCCCGTGGGGAAAGCAGACAGGACTTTGCCCCTAATCCCTTCAGATTCTGACTTTCTGTCTTGAAGGCAGAAGGGAACTTGGATGCCATGTTCATCCTTGCAGGCCCTATGGTCTGACCCTGTCCTCTCGCCTGTCCCCCTTGCTCTCAAGGCCCTTCCCAGCCCAGGCTGCTCTTTGTGGGACTCTACACTCAGCCCAGA
This sequence comes from Callospermophilus lateralis, assembly GCF_048772815.1. Lineage (NCBI taxonomy): Eukaryota > Metazoa > Chordata > Mammalia > Rodentia > Sciuridae > Callospermophilus > Callospermophilus lateralis. The sequence continues at coordinate 5,184,716 of NC_135306.1, read as the reverse complement.
TGCTGCCTGCACCCTCCTTGCTCACCCTCAGGCCTTACTTCCCCTAAAAGGCTTCTGGGCCACTGACCGCTCAAGGAGCCAGCCCGGCTCTCTGTCCTGTCCTGCCGCTCGGCTATTTTGAGGCACTCAGCACAATTATGATTACTTGTGTCCTTGGTTATTTGATTCATTTGCCTAGCCTGTCCTCTTAGCACCCCAGTGGTCAGCTGCACAAGGGCAGGGCCATGTCAAAGGCCAACAAAGCCTGGACAGAGCAAATCAGGGACTGACTTCCCAGGGGGAACCCAAGGGCAGGCGGTGGGGTCTCACAGATCAAGGGTGGGAAGCCAGCAGATGGCTTTGGACGCTCTGGTTTTCATTGTCTGGAAGGGCAGGTGGTGAGGAGCACAGGCAGCAGGTTGGGGCCGTGGTGTTTTGGATGTCCCAAGCAGAGAGAGGTGCCACACACCTGGCAGGCTGAGCATAAGCAGGGCCAGGGGCTTCTCTGGAGAGAGACAGACTGCAGCAGAGGGGCCCCTGTGCCCCTGTGCAGGGCACATGTCTGCCAAGCCTCCAGCTGATCTCAGAGCCACCCAGCAGCTCTCCCTCAGACATTGAGCCCAGCGACCCTCAAAGGAAGGACAGGGCTTAAGGCTAAGGTCACTTTGTCCCCTCTGTCTGTCCTGGCCCAGGAGGGTATGAGACCAGCCCCCAGGTTAGGATTCCGTGTCCCCTCTCAGCCACCATCCATTTGCTGATCTTACCTCCTTGCTCCCCAGCCACCCCGGGCTGCAGCCGTCGCGGGCTCCATGGAACAACTTAATTGTCACCAGCGAGCATTTTCAGGAGCAGTTAGAATTCTGAAATCTTGGGCTGTTTGCTTTTAAATTGCTTTCATTTTGTTTTAGGGAACACAGATTTGCCCCAATATAAGGAAATGAAACTGCGGTAATTATGTGACAGGGTTCTCCACAGGGACAGCCTGAACCCTCCCTCCCATGTCCCTGGGGCCCAGAGCCGCCAGTCCTCGCTCCCCTTCCTCAAGCTGGCTCCACCCCGCCCCCACTGGGGTTCTGCTCCTTCACTCTGCTGACTGCAGGCTCCGGGCCCCAGGGTCTTCCTCTGTCATTTTGAGCCACTCTGGAAACAGAAATAAACATCCCTGAGACATTAAAACCAAGCCGTGTCAGACTGCCTTGTGGTCATCAGCTCACAGATGGTGGGACCAGGATCATTATCCAAAAGCGATTATCAGCGTGCCACACTTCCCGTGAGCACCCCAGGACCCGTGGTGAGCACAGTGCCCAGGGTGCAGCTAGGCCGCTGCTAGGGTGGGCTGCTCTGGCCACGCCCCACCAGGCCCTCTTCTCACCAAGCCACTGCCGGCTGCAGAATGTGTGGTCACATTCTCTGTGGGCATTGAGCAGAGTGGACCCACAGAGAACCAAAGAAGCCCAGGTTTTGGGACTAAAGATCATCCCATTCGACTCCCTCCTTAGATACAGAAGGGACTCCAGACCCAAAGAAGGGAAGAGAGTGATCCAATCCAACAGTTTATTGGTTAATGTCATGGGTACTCCTGGGTTTGAGTCACCTCCTAGCTGTGTGACTTTGGGTAAGTCACTTAAGCTCTCTGAGCCCATTTCATCATCTATAAAAGAGGGGATGACAATACAGTCACCTAGATTTGCTGAGGTATAAATAAGGTAGTGTGTATACTGACAGACCAGAGTGCAGGGTTCCCCACTCCTGGCCCCCTTCTGTCACTGCACATCGTGATTCCTAGACTCGTTAGCAGGTGACCGTAATCACAGAGCTAGGGGAAATCTGCTGCAGGAGTTCGGAGTCACTTGCTTTGGTAGCTGTTTATGCTCCAAAACAGGCGAGGTGGTGCCCAGCCTTCCCAAGAGCTTGGCAGTTTGTGAAGAGCCTCCCTGGCAGTCTGCACGATGGGTCAGCTGGAGGAAAGCACCATGGCTACCTGGGGGCGTCAGTATTCTCTCTTCACATGCTCAGCCATACCAGAAAAACCCTTCCCAGAAGTGGCCTCCTCAGGGCCTCGCAATGGCAGGGCCCCCAATCTCCAAGGACTCTGGAGCAGCCAGACCACCTGCACCCTTCCAGGCTTTGGCAGGTCCACAGGAGGGTGGGGGCTGTAGAGTGAAGGTGCAAACCAGGCAGGCCCTGTTCTTCCCACTCTTGGCCACTTCCAGTGGTCAGTCTCGAGTGGCCTGTGGCATCTCTAAGATCCTTACCACATAGCTTTCCCCAATGGAGCGACATCCGGGAAGGTGAGACTGTGAGGGTGAGTCCTTGTCAGCAATCCAGGTGGAAGTGGGGTCCCTCAAAATGCACAGGACCTGCATGGGAACTGCCAACGTAAAGAAATTGAAACTGCCTGACAGCCTCAGTGGGCTTCAATGTGCACTGGGGTGCCCCTTGCAGGTGATGTCAGGACGCACCTGGGCTTCCCCACAGTGTTTTTCCTTCCGATGGCTCATCTCACGTCCACAGAATGAGTATAATGTACCTGAGTGACTGGAACAGGGACTCCTGAAAGAAAAAGGGCCACAGCCCTGTTCAGTGGGTCATTCAAAAATAGAGTGTGAGAGCCACTTGCCCAAGTAGGTTGTCATTTTCACCTAAAATTCGGTTTCTAATGAAATTCTTTAAATTTTTTTTTGAGAGAGAGAATTTCAATATTTATTTTTTAGTTATCGGCGGACACAGCATCTTTGTCTGTATGTGGTGCTGAGGATCGAACCTGGGCCGCACGCATTCCAGGGGAGTGCGCTACCGCCTGAGCCACATCCCCAGCCCTACAATGAAATTCTTAATCAGAGATGTTTATTTTACCATTTTACTGCTAAAATTTTACCATTTGTTCTTGGGCTGGGGATATAGCTCAGTTGGTAGAGTGCCTGCCTCACATACACGAGGCCCTGCGTTCAATCCCCGACACCAAAAAAAAAAAAAAAAAAAATCAATAGAACAATGATAACAAAAATTTAGGTATAGATCTCACCTAATGGAAGAATATATACTTGTGAATCAGAAGACTGAATATTGATGTCAGTTCTTAAAATCAACCTATATTTTCAATACAATCCAAATAGATTGTTTTTGTTTTGTTTTGTTTTGTTTTTTTGAGGCTGATTCTAAAATTCAGATGGAAACACAAAGGACCTATAATAGTCCAAACAACTTCAAAAAACAAAAACAAAATGGAAAAACTTATACTACTTGACTCCAAGGCTTAGTAAAGCTGTAGTACTCAAGGCCAGCAGTATTGGTATCATGATAATCAAATAGATCATTTGTACAGAGTAGGAAATCTAGAGATAGATTCACACGTGTGCCTTGACTTGCTTTTCAACAGAGGTGAAAAGAAAATGCACTTGGAAATTATAGGGGTTCATTTTTTTTTTTTTTCTTTTGTATGGAGGGTTGAACCTGGAAGCACTTCGTTAAGTTACTGAGGCTGGCTTTGAACTTGTGATCCTCCTACCTCAGCCTCTGGAGCACTGGGATTACAGGCATGCGCCACTGCACTAGAGAAGAAATGAAAAATGCTTCGCATCATTAGTCATTAGGGGAATGCACATGACAATGTAATAAGATACCACCACAGTGTGTTAGAAGGCAGGAAGTTAAAGAGACTAACCACAGGGTGGGGAGAGGTTGACCTGAGCTACAGTTAGACAGGAGGAGGAAATCGTAAGTGCTTTGCACACAAGGGTGACCACAGGTAACAATCATGTATAAGTCAAAGAACCTCGAGAGGACTCTGAACGTCTTTCCCATGAAGAAATGATGAGAAGATAGATAGGTTCACCTGATATAAACATTGCTCAAGGTATGTGTTATGGTTAGAGTATGAAGTGTTCCTCCAAAGGCTCCTGTTAATGCAGGAATGTTGGGGTGGAACGAGTGGACTGTGAGAGCTGGAGCCCAATTGTGCATCCGAGTTTCAATGGACTGACTGGGCGGGGACGGAACAAGGCAGGTGGGACATGCTGGAGGAGGTGAGTCACTGGGGTGTGCCCTGGAAGGGTGCATCTTCCCCACAGCCTCTTCCTCTGTCTCTCTGCCTCCCGTCTGCCGCCTTAAGCTGAGCAGCTGGCCTGTGCGGGGGGGGGGGGGGGGGGGGGGGGGTGGGGTGGGGGGGGGGATGGTGCTGCCTCACCTGGGCCCAGAGTCGGCTGCCTATGGACTGAGGCCTCTGAAACATGAGCCCCAGGTAAACTTTTCCTCCTTAAGTTGTTCTTGTTGGGTATTTTGGTCACAGTGGCACAAAAGCTCACTAAAACAGGGTTGAAACATTACATGGCACTCATAAATATGTATAATATTTATATTTTTAGTATCTGTTTTAAAAAATAAATTTAACCTAAGTAACTCAGCAAGACCCTGTCTCTAAATAAAATACAAAAAAGGGCTGGGGATGTGGCTCAGTGATTGAGTGCCCCAGGGTTCCATCCCTGGTACCAAAATAATTAATTAATTAATTAATTAAATTTAGCCAGACAGAGTGGCATACACCTGAAATCCCACAACTTGAGTGGCTGAGGCAGGAGGATTGCAAGTTTGAGGCCAACCTCGATAACTCAGCAAGGCTGTTAGCAACTTAGCAAGACCTTGTCTCAAAATGAAAAACAAAAAGGGCTTGGGATGTGGCTCAGTGGTTAAGCACCTTGGTTTAATCCCTGGTGCTACTAGACTAGTATTATAAGTAATACTACTACCACTAAATAATAATAATAATAACAACAACAACAACAACTTAACTAAGTTTAAAAAGGCATCATGTCATGCAAGGACATGGAGCAGCTGAACTCCCCCTGGGCAGCTGCTGGAATGTAACATAGTCTAACCACTTGGGAAATATTTGGCCCTTTCTTTAAAGCTTAAACACACACCTGTGTGACCAATCATTCCACTCCTAGGCATTTACCCAGGAGAACTGAAAGCATATGTCTCTCCCAAGACTTGTAAACAAATGTTTATAGCAACTTTACCTGTGATAGCCCCAGCTGGAAACAGCCCAGATGCCCAGGTGAGCAGATAACCAGATTGTGGTGTCTTCATATAATGGTATGAAAAGGGATGAAAATTCACGGAATCAACAGGGTGAATCTCAAGGCAGTGATGGGAAGGAAAGAAACCCGACAGAAAAGAGCCCTCGCCAGTGACTCCATTTACATAAAAATCTAGTAAAGGCCATCTCATCCTGGCAGCAGGGGGCAGGTCAGAGGTCGCCGGGGAAGGCAGGGAAAGGCCAGGGAGCGGTAGTGACAAAGCAGGTGCTTTTAGGGCTGCTGGACACGTTGCCGTGATGGTGGCCACAGGTGTGCGTGTGCCAGAAAGTGTCGGGCCATTGGCTTTGCACACTGTGTGTCACTCAGATCCAAATAAAGCCTCCCCTTCTTGCTCCTCTGGAAGAGAGAGATCCTAATCGGATTGGTGAGGTTCCAGGTGATGAGGCCAGCTGTGCCTACCCAGGTGGACATGGGGGTGTGCGGCCACCCTTCCTTCCACCTCTCCTGCAGGCAGCCAGTGACCCCCTGTGGCAGGGGTTAGCCTGGGCGGGGTGGGGTGGGTGAAGCTGGTCCCCACAGGTGTTCTCTGTAGGGCCCACTTTCCAGGTTCTCTAGCCTGGACTTCTGGCCCCTGTCCAGCCAGTGTGGAGGTGGTACCTTCTCCAGGGCTCTCCCTCTCCCCAGCCCTCCCCGGGAGGGAGGAGGATGCTGGGAGACTACGGATGGTCCTGGGCTCCCTAGCACTGAGCCACCGTCCACTCTGCCAATCTCACGGCCACCCCACACCTGCAGTTCCAGTGGGGCCACCAGTCCGCGCTGGGGAGTTGGCACTGTCCTCTGTCACCGCCCAGGGAGTGGAGTGTGTCAGCAGGTGGCATCGCGGTGGTGCTGTGTCAGGAGGACACTGTGGAAGCCTCATGGCCGCAGCGCAGGAGGCCCTCCGCCTCGCACCTTTATTTTACTTGTGTATTTTATGTGGTGCTGAGGCTCGAACCCAGGGCCTCACATGTGCTAGGCAAGCGCTCCACTGCTGAGCCCTAGCCCCGCCCCTGCTTAATATATTTATTAATGAAGTGTACGCTTATAGCTAAGATGGTAATTTTTGTGTGTATTTTATCACAAAAATAGAAAAACAATGATACAGAATGGTAGATAATGCCAGAAGCCGACACAGGGGGAGGGCAGTGACGTGGCAGCTCTGGGCAGGGTCCTTCATCAGAGGAGCTAACAGCACCTAGCTCAGACCTCACACAACCCCGCAAGGTCACCATCTCTTTCTACCTCGAAGGTCACTGTGGATGCTCAGGGGGTGTGACTAACCTGTTGGGGCCGCCCGCCGGGGCAGATACTGGGCCAAGGTCCTGCTCATGGGTCAGGATGCACGCCCAAGCTCTGAGGATGTCCAACAATGGCGACGGAGGTGGATGTTAACTGAGCCCTAAGCACTTGGCAAGACTCAGAGATGGGCTGGTGCTGACTATCAAAGAAGCTGGGCCCAAAAGAGCACAACACTTGATCCCATCCATGTGAAGTGCCCAACACAGGGAGATTGGTGGCAATAGGAGGTGGACTAAGGGTCACCTGGGGCTGGGCAACCGAAAGGGTCATGGCTAAAAGGTTCAGCATTTCTTTTTTTGAGATGATAGAAAAATCCCCAAATTGACTGGTGATTATTGTACTATGGTCTGTATTCCCCCCCCACCCCCCAAATTCATGTGTTGAACCTGATCACCAGTGTGAGGGTGTGGAGGTGTGACCTGTGGGAGACACCTGGGATCAGTGTCCTTACAGAAGAGGCTGCAGGGGCCCACACCCTCACCCTTTCCCCCACTGAAGAACCTGGAAGTGCCCTCCTGAGACATAGTTGGCCACATCCTGATCAGAGCTCTGAGGAATCAGTTTCTGTGGCTTCTGAGCAGCCAGTCTGTGGTGTTTTGTTACAGCATCTGAATGGACTGACTCACTGCATAGATCTGTGCATACACTAACAACCATAGAACCGCACTGCACAGGTGGGAAGGGAATTGTATCCCACTAAATTTGTGAATAAAAATATCTTTAATACATTCATCTCACCATCTGACACACATTCAGTACACCGCTGTTGAGGATGCTAAGAATCCTAAATAACCAAGCCTGGCCCTGGTCACCTGGATGTGGCATATGAGTTTAGCCACATTTAGCGAGTGGCATCTCTTGGTTAAGCCTGGGTTTCCAGGATGACTGCTCTGGGGTGGAGTGGGGCAGGGTCCCCTAGGCATGTCTGACACTAAGACTGTGACATCCTTTCCCGCCTTGCCAGGGAATGGCAAGTGCGGGGTGTGTGTCTCTGGCCTAAGGTCTAGGAAGCTCAGGCATGCGAGGTCAGGCCGACTCGCCAGCCAAGAATAGCGCACGGCTTCTCCCTGCATCCTGCTCACTGTAAACACCCAGTGCACCACCTCTCATCTGATTACAAATGTCTGCGATAAAATATGACCCGGGGCCTGGGCCAGTGGGGGAGATAGTCCCATCTCTGCATTCCCAGCCATGCTGTCTGGGGAGACAAGTGGGCAGAACCAGACTGGCCTTTGCCAGGTGCGAGGTCACCCTTTAGATTTGCCTTTCTGGACATGGGCACAAAGACAGAATCCATTTGCTCAGATGCCTTTCCTTGCATTTGAAACTTTCTATTTCTGCTGGGCACAGAGGAGCACACCTGTCATCTCAGCTACTCTTGGGAGACTGAGGCAGGAGGATCACAAGTTTGAGGCCAGCCTGGGAAGCTTGGTGATACCCTTTCTCAAAATAAAAAGGGATAGGGGTGTAGCTTAGTGGTGGAGCACCCCTGGGTTCAATCCCCAGTATAAAAAAAAAAGTCCCATTGCCAGGAGGGCTGCTGAGGCCCGGTACTTGGCAGCCACACTAGGGGCGGGGGGTGGGGTCTGCTCCACTCTGAGCAAGGGGACCGTCCCACTGAGTCTGCAGAACTGGGCTGCCAAAGACCTGTGGTGCAGAAGTGCAGAGAACCAGTAGAAGTCCAGGTATTCGAGCTGCCCAGCTCTGCAACTTCAAGCTGAGTGACCTTTAGTAGGCCCCTAGGTCCTTTCTGGAGAAAAGGGGAGATGGCAGATGGTGGCAGGGTAGGGCATTGGCAGCAGCCAAGTACCTGCCAGGGAGGTGTGGGTCTTCATGGTGTGACCTTGGGATGGACAACTTTGGGATAGCGTGTGCCCAGTGGCTGGCTGCTAGCTGAAATATTTGCTTTAATCGGACGTCCAGTCTCCAGCCAGCTGGGAAGCAGTTCCTGGGGAGGTGCCCGGATGGAGCGGGGATGACCAAGGGAGAAACAAAGGCAGAGGCTGTGGAACATGCCGGGCTGTTGGAGGGGTCCGAGAGCCACCCCAGCCTCTGGGAACAGTCTCCTCTGGGACCCCGTGGGGCTCCTCTGTGCCCCGTGACCTAGCCTATGATGAGTCTTCGTCCCCTTTGAGGAGTGGCTCTCAAGGTGCGTGGGGCCACAGAGCACTGGTCCCCATAGTCGTCTCTGGCAGGTGGCCTTGCCCAGCCCAGACAGCTGCTTCCCAGGCAAGGACCTGGGGGTGGGGACCTGTGACAGCTGGGCCAGGCCTGGAGTCTGTGCCTCTCAGCCGCCCAGCCTGAGCTTCTAAATTTAACCGGCTATCGGCTTGAGTGGCTGGAACCTGCCACCGCACCTCAAATGCCACTCGGAATCCACTCTTCTCCCCACCAGCCTCCTAGCACGGTCTCTCCCTGAAGGTGGGAGCCAGGCCGTGCGCCCACGCGAAGATCCGTGTTCCTGGGTGCCTGCTCCGTCCTGGCGTGACCCGGGCCCACTTTCTCTGCCCTTGGTCCCCTGGTCCCTCCACCCCCCGCCCCCGTCTCTCCCTCTCTCTCCTTGTCACATATACACACACACACACACACACACACACACCCAACCTCTGTGGGCAGAACTCAGAGGCCAGCTCCACAACCCAAAGCCAAACCACGACAGTGACAGCCCCACCCAGAAGCCGTCCGCGTGGAGGGCGGCCATGAGGCCTGTTACGCAATTTCCTGCGTTGGTTTCTCAGACGCAGAGGCAGGATGCAGAGCGCTATGCGGAACCCAGAGAAGAAACCAGATCCCAGTGCCCACTGTGGCTGCTCGGGCACCCTGTCCCCTCAGCTCTATGGGAAGGCCACCCGCCTCCACGGCCTAGGTAGACGGGCCCGGCTGGAAGGGCCACAGAGGACAGGCCGCCCAGAGACTTCCGGGAAGAAGTGGGTGGGGAGAAAGGCATTTCCTGCCCCAAGGACCCGGGATGGAGGGAGCTACAGCTTGGGGCCTTCTTAATAGTAGTAACTGGTGTGAGTCACCGCCCAGGCCCAGCAGGCAGGAGGGAGAGGCTGGCTCTGGGCCAGGGTTCGAATCCCGGCTCTGCCTCTTCACAGGCACATGCCTGAGGTGGCTCCTTGATTCTGCTCTGCGTCTCCTCATCTGTGAAATGTGGGTAACACCTCCCAGTGGGACTATGTGAGGACACTGTAGGACGCGGTGAGTTCCCTCCTGGCACGTTATGCCATGTCAGCCAGGAGACACCACTCTGAGGATCCCTTCCTGTATGAGGTCTGAGTGTCTCGCCAAAGCTGCCCACAGGTGGCCTTGACCCCTTGGTCCACCTGGAGTAAGCCCAGACCCAGCCAACAGCCTCCTCAGAGAAGCAGGCTTCAGCCGGAGGGGGGACTTCCCCTGGTACGCCCACCTGCCCCCCCCCCCCCCCCGCAGGTTTGGAGGCCTACAGGGTGGCCTGAGGAGAACCCAGCCTGAACCCCAGACGACAAGTCCCAGCTTGACTGCCAGCTTGCCACCCTCCTCCATGCAGGGCACTGATGACCTCCTCCACCTAGGTGCTGGCCAGGGGCACTTCTGGGTGCAGAGATCCCCCAGCTGTGGACAGGAGCAGGTGTGCTGAGGGACTGGCTGGCCTCCCCACCTGCAGGTCCTCAGCACCAGAACCCCAGCCTCACACCGTCCTCCCCCACCAGTGGCCCCGTGGCCACCACACCAAGCCATCATCCCCGAAATGAATCACCACCCCAGAAACACCCAGATCCTAGCCAGGCCTACTTTAAAATTAACTTTATTTCTCTTAATATTTGTGGGTTTTTTTATTTTAAATTTAAAAAAAAAAAGGCTCATTTTACATTGTCCTCGAGTCCTGCGCCTCCTAGTCAGGACCCAGGATCACTTTCACAGTACGCTCCACGACCAGAGACGGCTCTTATTGCTGGAAGGAGTGTGTGTCCAGGAGTGGGGGGACGTCGAAGACGGGAGGCCCGGCAGGAAGCCTGGGACTGGGTGCACGTCACACTGAGCATCCTCAGCTGGACCTGTATCCTCTCAGAGTCTTGCCAGCCCCACCTTCATTCGGGCAGGAGGGTGGAGAAGAAGGGGCTTGGGATGATGGCCAGGGGCCCTGGTGGGCAGGGCAGGCCATGCATGGGAAGGGAGTGGCCCCTGTCTCAAATGCTTGTTCACACTCAAGAAATGCAGGCTGACGAGCCCCAGTGCTCCAGAGCAGCTGAGGACCTCCCTCGCTGCCCCACTCCAAGAAGGACCCTTGGTGATGACCAGGCCAGCTGAGAACCCCGCTTCCTGGCACCTTGCCCTGGCCCGTCTCCTTTTTAGTGCAAGAAAGACCTGAGTGTAGAGAACGGCCTCCAGCCAGAAGGCCCAGCAGGCAGAGCTGGGGCCCCACCATTCCCCACTCAAGGCCACAGCCTCTCTGGTGGCTGGGCCTCTGTACACACAAAGGGAACCTGCAGTTCCAGGGGAGGGCCCAGCCCTGGACAGCGGCTCCCTGAACACCACGCTGCATGCCTGCGAACCCTCACCTTGTCACTGAGGCTCCTGCCAGTGGCTCACCTGCAGCAGAGGTGGTTTCCCCTAGTCTGACGGTTTCCTGTGCTTGGTCACTGTGGGTGTGAATGCAGGGCCAGAGATGCAGCTGGAGGTTGGCAAGCTTGAGGGAGCGTGGCTTGGGCAAGGGTCCCTGGGAGTGCCCAGGGGCAGCAGACAACGGTCAAGACCTGTCCTCGGGTTCCAGAGAGCAGACCCAAGACTGGGCACCTAGTGGCCGTCCTCAGGCCACTGTTGTGCCAGCCCAGCCCCTGCAGTGGCCTCATGAACCCTCCCTGCCCTGGGTCTAGGTTTCTCTCTCGGAGGACAGAAGCACTTAGCTGACCCCAGACCTCCCAGAGGCACAGTGCCGAGGTGTGGCTCAGGTGCCCCCCACAGCCTGCCTGCGCCACCCCTGGGGCTTGGAGCCTGACGCAGCCTCCCCCAGAGAGCCGGGGTGCGTCCCCCTGAGATTAGCCACAAGGCTCGCACTGGCTCCTTTGCAGTAGTTGAGGACAGCCAGCCAAGGGCACAGGCGCCACCAGATTCAAGTCTTGAGGTCAGTGAAAGGAGGACACGGTGTCTTTCTTACCTTTGAGACTCAAATGAGGACTGTCGTGTGGTGCTGGGACCAGTGTGGAGGGACAGGAAAAGCTGCACGCTGCAGGGGACGAAGGTGAGGGCAGGGCTGGGATGGGTGGGGACGGAGAGGGTGAAAATCCCCTGGGTCAACTTAGGGCCACTGCGGACGACGCGCCCCAGCTCACAGCCCCCAGCAAGCACCAGGAGGGCGTCTGCCCAGGGCGGAGAGAACAGCCCTCGGCAGAATCTGTGGGTCTGCTTGAACAGAAGGACCAGCAACTGGTTTCAGGCTTAAATTTCCACACTGTCCCCCTTCTGAGACAACTGGGTGGCTCTGTGGCTCTCTCCCTGGACCCGATGCCCACCCTCTGCCTCTGGCAGAGAGGTACAGTCCAGTAGGAGAGAGACCCCGTGTTGTTTCTGTTTCCTTTTTTTTTTTTTTTCTTTAAATTCGGCTTAAGGCAAAAGTTTGGCAAAGCAAGTCTACATAAGGCCGCGTGGCAGGGGACCAGGGAGGAGGGGAGCCGCCCCACACACCGAGGCCTGGGCTTCCCCATACTCAGTGCCTCCTCCTGCCCCTGAACCCCAGAAAGAGGAGTTAAAAAAAAAAAAAGCAGTGTTTCAGGGATCGGCTGCAAGTGAACGGCAGGTGGAGAGGAAAGGAGAGAAAGGAGACCCCAGGGGACCCTGAAGGGTGCCCCTGAAGGTGCCCCTGGGGTCTGTCCGTCCGCTGGTCTCCCCCCCACACACAGGAAGCAGGTGGCGAGAGCCCGGGGGGGCGGGCGGGGGGCATCAGCACAGTGAGATCCGCCCGCTGGAGAAGGTAGAGTGGTTGTATTTGCTGAATGACCAACAGTGCGTTGGGTTTTGTCTGTGAGTCTAACCTAGCCAGGCGCCCTGGCTGTTACCGGTGCTTGGGTGGAATCACCACCAGCGGCTGCCCATACTTGGGCCGCCACATTAGGACCTGAGCGTCGTTGGCATTGGGCTTGACCAGGGCGCTGGGTGGGATGGGCTCGTTCTTGCTCAGGATTTTGGGCTGGTCCTGGGCAATGGGCTCCCGCAGCCTGGCGCGCTGGCCCAGGGGCCGGTTGGGGTTCACCTCAATGCTCAGCTGCATGCGCCAGTGCAGCGTCTGCAGGATGATCATGTCGTTGGTGGAGGTGTTGGTGGCCACCAGCCACGTGGTGAAGCTCTGGTCCCGGTAGATGTTGGTCAGTTTGGCCACGTTGCTCTCGCTGACCGGCACGGCCCACGTGACGCTGGGGTAAAAGTTGTCATTCATGCTGATGATGAACTTGGAGTCTCTCTTGGTGGGGCCCACGATGGTGCAGGTCTCTGTGGTGTTGCCGTACCAGGGGTAGTTCACCCCGTCCGAGTCGCTGATGGCCTCAATCTTGCCTTCCTGAAGGTCGGGGAGCTCCCAGCTGGACCTAGGACAAAGAAGGCCAGATCACTCACTCGGTCACTCAGCAAGGTTTTTCTTTGTCGTTGAAGTGGACCAGGCCCTGAGAATAGGATGGACACAGCACACCAGTGTCCTTTGACCCTGGGGCTTGCTGTCTAGGTGAGGGTCAGGTAGGAAACAGACATCCGATGCCAGCTGGGTGACCCCCAGGCAGGGCCACGTCCTGTGCCCCAGCACCATCTGAATCAGACTCCTCAGGGACCAACCCTCTGTCTTCAGTCCCACTCTGCGGTAGACCAGGCCTGATCCCAGCTGGGATTCAGAGAGGCTCTGGTTGCCCCTCCGTAACCAGGGCCTGCTGGTAGTTGGCAGTAATGACACAGACGTGCTCTGGCTGAGTGACTGGCTGAACGCAATGACCACAGAGCGGGGTCTCCACAGATACCAGAGGGACAGTGGCATGCAGCACAGCCCTGTGTCCTTGGTCAGGGTGGAGGCTGCAGACTCCCAGAGGACACAGCGTGTCAGGAGAGAAAGCAGGTTGGCAGCCCCTCCCACCTGCACCTGTGCCCCGCCTGTAGGGGCTGTAGGGGCTGTAGGGGCTGACAGGAGCCCACGGGCCAGCCAATCTAGAAATGATGCCTGACCCCTCTTGTGGCCAGTGTCTGACTCCTGGCAAACTGAGTCCTCTTCTGGGCTTCAGTGTTCTTCCCATGAAAGGGGGTGACTCCAGCCTTTCCCTGCCAATCAGCCCCCCTGGAGCCCTTCAGCTCTACCCTCCTCCCCTCTCACCCAGGCCAGAGCCGGCGCCGGGGGAAGTCCTGGGGCTGCAATGCCCCTTCCTCCCCACCAGCAACCCTTCTTCCTCTCCAGCTTGCCTCGAAGGGGCTGCAGAGACTGCTGGGCCCCTTTTCTGGAGCAACAGAACAAGAGGAAAACTGACAGGGCCCCTCCCAAAAGGCTGCCCTCTGAGGCCAGGAGGGAGGCCAGCCCTCAGTGCTGCGTGCTGACCAGTGATGCCCTGCTGCAACCACGGGCTGGGGAGCTGAGAGGACCGTCTGGGCAGATGCCCCTGGCCAGCACGTGGTCAGCCTACTTGCTTTTCTCTGCAGGGGCCCCTGAACGTAGTCTGGAACCCCCTGGGCTGTCAGTCTCAGCCCCCTTGGTGGCATGGGACCCTGGGCAAGTCCTGAAAGCCATGCAGTGGGGCAGGCAAGGCAACTTTTTCCCAGGAAATTTGGCTAAGTAGTGGGGCCCAGGCCCTGGGTCTGACCAGACTCATCCTGAAAAATGGTTTTAGTTTTGGTTTTCTCGTTAGTTTTTCGATGTGCTGGGCTGGGCTGGAACCCAGGACTCCTGCATGCCAGGCAAGGGCTCCACCACTGAGCCACACCTCAGTCTAAAGTGCAGGCAGCACACTGGCAAAGGCACTAAGTTCTGGCCCAGCCCTAGGTCACTTCCAAAGCGTCAATGGCCACTCTCTCTCTGGCCCCAGCCCCCTAAAGCCCAAGGCCTGGGTCAGTCACAGACAGGTGACAGCACCATGAGCCAGCAGGCAGCAGTCTCATACAGCACATTACTCAGACCCAGGACACTGCCACGTCTTCACCGCAGGGCCTGGGGGCGGGGAGTGTGGTCCAGGAGGCAGCCCCAGGGACAGGGAGCAACTCAGCCCAGCCACCAGCCCTGTGACCGCATGGCAGACCCCCTTCCGTCAGCAGCCTGTGCCTAACGATGCACTCCTGGAAGTGCCTGTGCAGTCAGTGGCTGTGGATGGAACCTTCTGGAGACTCTGGAGGGAGGCGCCAGCAGTGGCAGGCGTGCCTCCAGGACCAAGAGACCTGCCAGCCCTGATGACCAGACGCCTCTTCTGACCCTCATTTATGCTTTCAGATTACACACGCCCTTCAAGTGATGAGTTCCACACGGAGGGGCTGCACCCCAGGGGCCCGGGCCCACCCTACTCCACAGGCCCCTTCTCCTTTGCCTTCAGGGACCCTGACCCCTCCTGGTCTCCCAGCCTCCTGCGAGCTGTTAAAAACACAAATCTGGTTACACTGCCCTGACCCTGTTAAGCCAGCCAGGACCCCCGGGGCCCTAACCCCGTGGGGTTGAAGCCCAGAGCGCGTGCGCACACCACTCCCCGGGCTCGCGAGCCAGTGCCCGAGTCTCAGGGCCTCCAGTGCCCTGCCCCTCCTGTCTCGAAGCCTTCGACCAGGAGTAGTGTCCTCCGCCTCCTGTCCTAGTTAGTAGGTACTCGCCGCTCAGCTCTGGGGCCACCATCCCAGAGATGCTGCCCCGACCCTCCCCATGGGCCAGGTGGCCTCGGTCAGCGCTCAGTGCCATCAGATTCCCTTCCTGCTGCTTCCTGGCACACACATGAGGGTGATTAAATAATTATGCCATCATTTGTGGGCAATCTCTTCCCCAGATGGACCACAAGGGCAGAGAGGGCAGGGACCAGGTCTGCCCATCACCACACAGCCAGGAAGCATCCCAGAGCCTGGCCCAGAGTCAGGAAGGACAAACGCTTGTGGCCTGACCGAGGACTGTCAGTGACAGTCTCTCCTTGGGTCCTGAACCCCACAGGGGTCTCCATGAGGAGTGTCAGGCACCCCGAGTTCCTCAGAGCCTCTGCTCCCCTGAAGAGCTGCAGGTGGGATCACCACCAGCAGGATGGGCTGTCACCACAGTAATGTGGTGACAGCGGGTGCCATTCACACAGATGTGCCAGATGCCACATGTACTCTGGGGATAGACTTAATGAAGTTAGAGGCCCAGTTCAAGGTCACACTCCTGGGAAGGGTCCAGCTAGAGCTCACAGCATGAGCCTGGGCTTACCCATACTCAGGCTCCAAGCAGCACGCCTGCCCAGTGCGAGTCTGAATGAGGCAGAAAGGCTGCCACAGGAGGCTGGCGATGGGGGAGGCTGCTCCCGAGGGAGCCTCGACTGGCAGTGGTGGAGGGTCACCTGAGGGGTGACCTCAGCTCAAGGCCTCAGGTGGAGCCACCAGCCAGTAGCCAGCCCAGACCCTCCAAGGCCTTGAGGACAGGGGTGACTTTGCCACCTCTGTGACCTCTACCAGGCCGACAGGTGCACCCCTTTCCAGACTTCTGAAGAACAGGACAGATGAGGGTTCCAGGCCGTCCTCACAGTGTGCATCAACAGGAAGTGGGTGGTGAGCGGGGCCTGGGCTTTCTCCCCAGCTGGCGCAGGGCCCTCCAAGCCCCCAAGGGCCCTGCCTCCTCCCTTTGTTCAGGGTCCCCGTCCTGACTCCACAGCCAGAAGACCAGAGGGCTCTCTGTGCCAGGCTGAAAGTTCACCAATCGCTGGGTTTCTCCCTTCATTTTGGTCTCATCTACGCGTCTCCTGCATGCTTATTCATTTAACTCTTCCCCTTAAAATTAATCACTTTTTAAAAAGTGCAACTACATTTAGTCTCTCCTAGGAAGCGCCTCTGAAAGGACAGGTTGCACATGTGGAGATATGGAACTAGACCTGCTTTCTAACGCACATCACACACGTTGCTGGGCCCACAGCTCTCCTGCCCAGCCCTGGTTCCAACCATCCACCCAGGCCTGATTGGAATTTAGGGATTATCTCACCTGGTCCCCAAATGTGCAGAGTTTATAATTTGGTAAAATTTGCAAAGTATTCATTCTGGAAAAGTTGCACAACTTTACAGAAACTGAGGCCAGGAGCCAGCCCCCTTGCACACTGGACTAGGATCCAGGTGCCCCACCTGTGGTGGCCTGGGGGCTCTGACCTCCCAGGCCCCCAGAGCTTGCTCACAGCCAGGGGAGGGCGCTAGAGGTCCCCCCCCTCAGGCCCTTTGCTGAGGCTCCCCAACAACAAACCCCACTCCTTCCGGGGCAGCCACCCTCTTCCTGCCCACCCCACCCCTCCTAACCCAGGCCACAGCCCTGGACCCGACTGGGACAGGAAGACCCACAGTGCTTGTTTAATTTTAGCTTTCGGTTATAAAATATGTACTTTTTTTTTTTTTTTTTTTTTAAAGCAAGCCCTAAAGAAGTGTATAAAGTGAAAACCAAAAGCCATCTCTTCCTTGCCCTTCTGCCCCAGCGAGGCCACTCACCACGCTCCGTCCCTAGGCCTTTCTCTGAATGTCCCATGTCTAGTGTTTTCTTTATAACATATTGTCTTGCAACTCCCCTTCAAACGCAGCGGTATAACATCACGTTCCCGCCCGGTGGGACACCTCCAAGTCCACCCAGCGGCCCCTCACACTTCCCCCTGTAGACAGACCATGCTCCCTGCGGAAGGACACTGGGGTTGTCGGGGTTTTCGCTGCGTGAACAGTGCTGAGTTTGCATCCCTGCACATCCATCTTTCTGTCCCCACCCCTACATGCACGCACCTGCTGACTCCTCAGTGTGTACTTCCTGGATGCCCCCGTGAGCCAGGCCCAGTTGGGGCACAGGGGTCTGTGAGCCAGGCTCCGGCAGGGCACCCCAGCTGAAGGGCGCGAGATCTGAGTAGCCAGCCCTCCCGGCAGACCGCCTGGACGGTACTCCCACTGACCGAGGCACGCTGAGCTCTTTCATTTTCGCCCGATCTGACCAGTAACAAAGGACCTCAGTATTCTGTCATCTCCCCGATGACCCTGGCTGTCTCGCACACTCCCGCAGCAGCAGCTTTTTTGTTTCCAGGACTCGGGAGGTGGACAAGGGCTGGAGCCACTGCTTGGCCAGGGCTGGTCCAGGGGGAGTTCTCTCTGGGCCAGGCCATCCCTCACCACTTCCTCCCACCCCAAAGCCTCCACACAGGGACTTCCCTCTCCCACCCACCCCGCCCTTGCCTCCGCCAGGGCCCAGCAGATGTGGGGAGGCCGCCTTCCGGTCACAGAGAGGAAGCCTCGTCCTCAATTGTTCTGTGCAGAGCCTGAAGCACAGGCCCAGGCTTCAGGAAGAGGCCATGTGGTCAGCAGGGACATTCCTCCAGGCCCCTTAGATCTGTGTCCTGAAGCCTCCTCTGGCAGGCCCTGGCAGGTCTCAGGCGGAGGCTGCAGCCTCATCCTAAAACGAGGCCCTCCTGAGGTCCTGGGGAGCACCCTCTGAAGGGGAGCCCATGGCAGCTGAGCTCCCCCCACTCAGCATCCCTCCTCCCTGCCCACCCTGCCCCACCAGCCCCTGGAACCCCGTGACAGCAGGTGCCAGCACACATGTGGGCCAGAAAGACCCAGGAGCCTCAAGGGCCTGGCTCTCCTGCCACAGAAGGGTGTGGGAAGCCCAGGACAAGGGATGGGCGGCAGACTCAGTGCAGCAGCCTTTAGCCCGCTCTCTGCCAGGTGGTGCAGAATGATAACCCGTTACTAGTAATCCAGATTCACAGTGACAGACCGCTAGCCGTCATGGAGGAGGAGCTCCTGCACCGGGGGCGCTCTGAGCACCTGCGGCCGGTCTTCTCCCTAAGTCCTCCTGCAGGGAGGAGCAGGCGTTCCCATTTCACAGATGGAAACTGAGGCTCTAAAAGGTTAAGAGACTGACCTAGGGCCTGGGGCTAGACCCACCTGTTGCCGAACATGGGTACAGGGCACTGTCAACCCAAAGGGACCCTCCATTTGAACTGCTCTCCTCTCCTCACCCCCAAGGCTGCCCGATGGCAGAATCCTGAGCCATATGGCTCCTAGCCTTGGCCTTGGATGTGGGCCAGGCTCCCTGGGGGCTCCAGAGAAGGGCAAGCTAGGGACAAGGCGAGTGTCTCCCACACAGGCGAGAAACTGTGACTTGTCACTTAGAAGGCTCTACGCCAGCTGACAGGTGGCAGTTGAGGAATTGCGGAGGACGGCTGTGGAGGCAGGTGTCTCCAACAGTCTGGAGAGGGGCTGGCTTTTAAAGCAATGTGGGTTGGACCCAAAACCATATAGAATCTCTCGAGCTGGCACGGGGAAGCGCCATTTCCCAGCTCTCCGTGAAAGTCGGGGCGTTGCTGAGGTGGCAGCTTTGGTATTTATTATTCCATTTCAAACACTTCTAACCCAGAATCTCATTCTAAAAAGTTCACCTCCTGGCTTAGAGATTAATTTCCAGCAGGGATAACGTTGGGGGCATGATGGATTTCGGCTAAGTATTTGGAATTAATATTTTGAGCACAAACCCATTTGTGAAGAACAGAAGCCCTGATGGAGGCTTGGCCACCTGGCAGGCAGTCCCCTGCCCAGGCCACTGAAGCCCAGGGCCTGGGTTTCACTGTAGTGATTCCAAGTGTCTGGGTTGGATCCAGTGGTTCTCAACTAGGGTGATTTGGCACCCCTCCCAGGAGACACTGGGCCACGTTTGGGGATCTTTGTGCTTGTCACATCGGGTAGGGGTGCTACTGGCATGGAGTGGGCGTGATAGGAGACGCTGCTTGGTTTCTCCCTCTGCTCAAGCCCCCCAACCCCTGGCATGAAGCTGCACCCCACTCTGGCTCAGGCAAGGAGCAGGGACAATGCTGGGCTGGTAGCAGCTTCTGGTCTACCTCACTGACTCCACGCTCCACTCTCCCACGCTGCACCTGAGGCTTAAGACTCAAAAACAGTAGTTATCGTAGGAAGTCTCAGATGGGGAAAATGGGGAGGCTCTTCTAAATCCCAGGTAAATGCTTCTATTTATTTTCAGGAGGCTTCCAAGAGCCCCTCAACTTCTCAGGGCACAGGGTGAGCACAGAGCACAGCAGGGCCCAGGAACCGGGGGCCTGGCAGTTCCAGCTCTCCTTCCATTCTGTTGACTAGTGATAAAAAGTTGGGCAGCCTCCTACGCTGTCGCCTGCCCCCGTCCTCCCCTTGAATCCTCACAGCAGCCTCCGGGGAGCTCTCTCCTTATCCCCATGTGCAGAGAACAGGGAGGACTTCCACGGCTGCCCCGGAGCCACCACCCGGGGACCTTCTGCAGCCCAGTGCTGCCCCTCCCAGGGAGCCGCATGCCCTCCCCTTCCCCAGGGCTGGTCCTACCCGACACCAGGGCACCCAGGGAGAATGCAAGGAGACAGGCGCCCCAGAGCAACAAAACCGTAAGGGCAATGGAGAGACAGAAAATGGCTTTAGCCACTTAAACCATCACCTGACCTGAGCTATTTTTAAATTTTTAAAGTTAGGGTGTAGTCCCTGTGTAAAAGAGGAAGACCTGGTAGTAGTTGACATCTGTCCCAACTCTAGTTTCAGCCAAAATCCTCAGCTTTACAAATACTGTCACTCACTCCCATCCAGTAGAATCACAATCACAGCAATGCCAAAGGACAGCTGCCTACACTGAGTGTCCACTCGGCTTGGCTGAGCGCTGACTGCTTGACAAAAGTCGTCTTGAGTAGTTCTCCAAATAATCCATGGGAGGGGGCTATGTTTAGCCCCAGTTTGCAGAAAAGCAAAACCAAGGCTCAGAGTGACTAAGGAACTCGCCTAGGGTCACATCCCAGAGTCTGGCCTCCCGCCCAGGTCTGCTTGACCGCAGAGTCCGAGTTGCACGAGGTTGTCTAACCAGGAACCAAGGACTGGCACAGTAATGGTGAGGTTGCCCAGCTCCCTCTCAGCCTGGCTGAACAGAAATCAGGCAAGAAATTAGGCTTAGCCAGAAACCCCCGAGGGAAACCTTTGTTTGTCGACAACTGTCCCGGATGCTTTGCAAAGCCAGGCTGAAGCCTTCTTAGGAAAGGTCCTCCCTGAGTAACCAAGAGTCACGTTTTCCTTCCTGGAATGGAAGCCAGCCCCCGACCTAAACCGCATTAATAGCCTCTCTTATGAAAGGAAGAACTAGTGAACGGAGACCAGGTTGCTGAAGGGATGCCCACAAGTGTCTCCATGGGCCCTGTGTACCCCACAGTCTTCGGGAAATCACAGTTACAGCCCATTTTTAAATTTACCACAATCATCCTGCTTCCCTTAGAACCTAGAGTTGCTAAGTGGACAGGGCACGCAATTTGTGCCCAACCGTCTGCAGCCCTCCTAGCCCATGGACGATAGTCCATCAGTGATGGGCTCCAACACTGGGGGAAACTCGCCTCTTCCTCACCTGCAGAGCTGGGAAGTAACGCTCCCTGGGGTGGGTGCTGAGAGAGGGCTATGGGACTGTGTCCAGGGACAGTCATGGGCATCAAATCGGCAGCCTGCCCCTTGGGGCTCACCTAGATCCCACAAAGGTCCTCATGCTCAGAAACAACTTTTGCACAGCCCTGTTCCAGGGTGACCAAGTCAAGTCATTTCCCCTAAGAGCATCTCCAGCTGCCCTTTCTACCCTGGGATGGCTATTTCTGGGTCAAGGAACATGCCAGAACAAGGACCACACAAACATTTCAGAGACCAGGCTGCAGGGAAGAGACCAGTGGGCTCCTTAGCCATTCCTAGTTAGTTCTCCATTGGAGGGACAGCAGATGCTGACACTGCTAATGCCTGGGAGGCAGAGAGCTTCAACCAGGTTTCTAAAGCTAAGGACCCTCTCTCAACACAAGGCCCCTTGCAATGTCAAAATGTTCCCAAGCACCCCCCCAGGGCCTGATGTGTATCTGAAAGCACAAGTTCAGGCCCAACCAGAGGGCTCCAGAGTCCAGCACAAGGGGCAGAGCAGTGGCCTCTCTGATGACCCCTGACGGCCCTGACACTCTTCAGGCAAATGGAACACTTGTTTGCTAAAAGAGGCCTAGGGAGGAATGTGGCTCTATTTCCTTGGCATCTTGGAGGGAAGGACAGGAACCCAGGGGGCAATGGCCAGTAGGTCCTAGAGCCATGTTTCCTAGTCTGGATCAACAAGTAAACCCTGCAGGGAGTCACCTGGCCCAAGACCATGCAGAAGCCACTTCCACAGCTGGCTAAAGCTTCCCTCTGGCCAGGGGAGGCCCCCTCCTTGGGAATCTCTAACCCACTCCTCCCATCCCCAGGCCTCCAAGCTGACCCCCACCAGCAGCCCCCAAGCTGGGTCTTGAACAGTACTCACATGCCCTGCTCTCCGTACTGGTTGTAGAACTCCATGTGGCTGCATGCCTGAATCCAGCCAACAATCCAGGTCTCTTTCTTGGGGATGGGCGGCATGACCACCTGGGCCGAGGCCCGAAAGTGGGGCGTCCGGTAGCGGAGCACCACACTGGAGGACTCATCAATGCTGGTGGGGATGGGGTCTATAGAGGCTTTCACATCAATCACGGTGATCCCTTCCCGGAAGACTCTGGCTTTGCCTCCGATGCTCTGAATACAGCCCATGGCACACAGAACCACTCTAATCTCCAGGGAAGGCCAGCAGTCCCAGAGAAAACAGGGCATTGAAAGGATGGAGGCTGCGGGACCCAGTGCAGAGGGGAGGTGCAATCCAATCTCAAACCTCAAAACTGATATCCATAGGATAGAAAATTCACTGGGTCCAGGGGATTTGCATATCACTACCTTGGGCCTGTTTATAAATAAGGATTCTGCTGCATCTCAAGAGCCCTAGGCTCTCTCTTCTTCTCCTAGCAGTGGACAAAAATCACCGATATTCTTTGGGTTAAAAAAAGAAAAAGTTTGGAGTTTAGTGGATAGGCATGTTGTTCTGACTTCCAGCCCTTCCGGGCCTCACACGCGGGGACGGCAGCTCGGAGACTCTCCCTGAAGTCTTCGGAGGAAGCAGGCGAGCGCTGGCAGACACATAAATAAGGAAGGCTCGGTCCCCGCGCGGTCGCGCCACCCTCGTTGCAGAAGACCGACTTCCTGCCCTTCTGCCTTCCGCACGCGCTCCCCGGGGCACACGCGCCCGCCCGGCGGGGCCCAGTCAATTGAAGAGCGGTTTCCGTTCACTCGGCCGAGGTCTCGGCGCCCCGGGGCTGGGCGCCCACCCGCGGCTCCCGGGAGGCGCGCTCCGGGCTCTGCGCTCGCCGGGTCCCCGTCGGCGCCCGCTGGCGGGCGCGCCGCGTGCCCCTCGCCGCTGTCGCTGTCGCCGGGGGCAGCCGTGCGGGGCCCCGGGACTGCGCTCCGGCCGCCGCCGCCTGGTTCGCCGCGGCCACAGAGGACCTGCGGGAAGGTGGAAGGGATAGAGCGTCAAAGTTGAGCCGAACTTTGCTGCGGGGGGCGCGCGTGGGCGGCGACGCGTGTGCGCGGGGCGCCGGCTGCGGAGCTGACGGAGCGGCTCTGGGCGGTCTCCCCGGAGGCGGCGGCCCCCCCGCCAGCCCGTCAGTGGCGGCCGCACGACCGCGCGCTCCAGCGAATAATCGCCGCCCGTGACATCTCCGCTGACACCCTCGCGGCCCGGGGTGAGGTGGGGGGCGACCCGCTGCCACTGCAGCGAGCCTCCAGGACTTGCCAGCCCTAGCACTGCCTCCGGCGCCTCGTCGCCAGCGCCGGGCGCCCCTTCTCCGCCCGGGTCCCTCTAGTCCCCTGGGGACGCAGTCCTAGTCCCCAGACCAGTCTGATCGGGAGCGCGCTCCTTCTCGGGCGGGGGTCGCGGGACCCCAGGAGGGCGCAGTGCCCCCGCCCCGCCGCGTTGGGCACTCCTGTCCCCACTCCCCTACCGCTAGCGGCCCCAGAACCCCGCGCGTCGGGCGCGCTAGCCACTGCCGGGGAACTTTGGCGCGCACGCCCCCACCCGGGCAGCGCCGCCGACTCACCTGCCCCTGGGGCCGCTCCGCGCGCCCGGGTCGCCGCCCTCCACGCGCCCCGACCCCGCCGCCGGCACGTTCTCGGGGCGCCCCCGCCCCCTCCCCCGGGCAATGTCCCTCGGTTCTCTCTACTTGGGTCTGAGCCGGCGTCGGCGCCCCGGGCCCTCCTGTCTCGGGGCTGCTGGGGGTGGCCGGGGGCGGAGGGCTGAGGCTCGGAGCTCTCTCGCCCCCACCCCACGCGCCGCCCTTATTTTATGATCATTGTGAGCGTGCTGTCGCCGCTCAGCCCCGCCGCCGCGCCGCAGCCGCCTGGCGCGCCCCGCGCTGCCTCGCGCTGCTGCAGCATCGGAAAGGCAACCAGGTCAAACTTTGCAGAAACTCGGCCCCTGCGCCGGCCTGGCCCCCGCGTCCGCCCGCAGCCGCCGGCCCGAGCGCAGCCGGCACACAGGGACCGCCACCCGCTCGCCCGCCCCGCGGGGATGCAGGTCCGCAGGCGGCGGCGGCGGGCGGGCGGGCGCCGCCTCCTCCTCCTCCCCGCCCGCCCGGCTCTCCACCCGCGCTCCCGCACACAGCGCGCCCTCCTCCTGGTAATCCCTCTCTCCCTGTCTTCCCCCCTTCTCCCGCTTTGCAGCTGCTGGGGGAGCTGAGTCTCTCCTTGCAAAAACGACATTTCCTTTTTGTCTATCCTCGGGAATTCTGGGTAGTGTAGTTCCGCGTCTGTCTTGGGTCCAGGGGGCTGCTCCCCGTGCCCTTTGACCTCTATAGACCAGAGACTTTCCCTGGCTCAGGGCAATTGGAGAAGGGCTAAATGGCCTTGGAGATCCAGGCCTCGGGGGATTAGTGGCTGCGTGGAAACCGGGGCTCTGTGAGGCTCCAGGGCTAGAAGGTTGGGATTGAGGGGGCAGAAGTTGCTTCCCATTCTTCCCTCCAGTGCTGGACCACTAGCATCCTGAAAGGTGGGGCTCCAGCTGGGTGAGAAGTACTACACAAGACTCATCAATCCACCAACCACCAGCCACCTTGGGTAAGGAGGCCTGTTAGATGTGTACTTCACATAGGAGTATCACCCAGTGCAGATTAGGAACCTGCCCAAGGCCTCACTATCCCCACTCAGATGGACCCCAGGGATCTGAGTCAGGTTTCAAAAGAGGACTGTTCCTGAACAGCACTGGGAAAGCAATGAGTCTTTCCAAGGGACCACATGCCAGCAGCCCCTCCTCTATCTTTCAACCCCAGGGAAAGGCCAAATGATTTGTGACATCAGAAAACCTTGCTGCTAAGTACAGTCACACACCCACCTCCACTACACCCCATGATTCTGACTTCCACAGATATTCATAGCAGGGTGCAGGACAGGTGGTTCCTGCCAGACCCAGAACATGTCAGGGTTCTGGTCATTTGGGGGACTTTTGAAGGAGGGCCAGACAGACTGAGTGATCTATCTCCCTGCAGCACCAGCTGAGTCACAGAGCAGGAAGTAACTAGTTAAAGTGGCTGCTGGCTTTCCCCGAGCCACATCCTCACCTTAGCCATTGCCATCGGCCTGTGTCCCTGGTCTAGTGAAGGGGTCATTCTTCTCCAGTTCAATGAGTTGGTAGCTTATTCCTAGTCCTTATTCCTAGACTCAGACCAAAATTGGCAGGTAGCTGAGCCAGTGCCACGGGGTTGCCCTCATGGACTGTCTGACCACATGGCAGAACCCCGGTCAACACACAGGTTCCCTAGAGACCCAGTATGAACTTTCATTTCTGGGAAGAAATCTTCTCTGGCCTCTTAACCCACAGTGACCTCCCTCACCATGAACTTGGGGCTCCCACGAAACATTCCCCACCTCTGAGACTCCCCACGCTTTCAACACCTTCTACCCATATGATCATCATTATTGCATTCTGTTCATATGTAAGGAAGATATTAACTTTTAGGACATGCATCTCATCTCCCATCACCCAACACCCCAAGTGCCTGAAACAGCAGACTCCACTGGCCCAGCTGTTCCTCCAGGGCAGGGATGCTGTCCTGGCCAAAAGTTCAAGGCGGCTCCGCCCATTTTGGTCATGTCCCTTTGTGGAAAGACAGAGGCCACTGGTCTGAACTGCATAGTTAAACAGTAAGGTCCTGGAAGTGATTTCCTGGGGATAGGGTCCCCTAGAGGCCCGTTGGAAGTGATATTACTTCCCTGGGCCCTGGGTATGGCAATAATAAGCACCCACTGTGTGTCAGGCCCTGCAAGAGCCAGTATTGTCTCCTTCATCCTTCACCTTGATCCTGGGTGGGATCCTTGTGGGCTCTACAGACAGGGAAAACCCAGGGACTTTTAAGTGTGGATTCCAACCCACGCATGGCCACCTCCAAAGTCCACACTCACTCCATGGAGCATGCTGCCCGTGCGGTCTGGATCCCAGACCCTCCTGGCTAAGATGGGACTGACCACTAGGGAGCACCCACAGGGTGAGGATTCACAGAGCAGAAGATCTCTCTCCTCACCTGCTTCCCTTTCATATCACCCCTACGCAGGACCCTGTCTTGATCTGCAGGATTAGGGTTGACCAGGCTCCGAGATGGGTGGCAAGAGTCTGAAGACAAGGGCTCAGCTCCTGTATTCCCTGCCCCAGCTCCTGAAGGGCCCATCAGGATGGGGATCCTGCCACCTCTCAGGCCCTCGGGTCCTCCTGCCTCCCCACAGGGCTGTGGGTGTTGAGCACAGACCCAGGGAAGACTCAGCATATGTAGAAGGCTCATGGCCCAGTCATGCAAGAGTGAAGCACCAGGGTCTGCAGAGCAGGGGAAGAGACATCTGCTGGAGGCTGCAGATACCTCAGGGGCACTTTACACTCCTTCCTGTCCCCTCCCTGTCCCTCCCCTTCGCCTTCCCCAGACTCCTTGCCAAGACATTCCTGGGGAAGGGGAAAGGTGCACAGCCCCTGTCCTCCACCTGGAGAGATAGTGAGGTCAACTCCTCAGTATGGCAATTTCGGAGGTCAGAGGAGGAGGAAGTGGCTGTCCTTCCCTGTTCCTCCAATCCTAGTACATTGGCCCAGAGAGGTTGTAGAAACCCAAAGCTACACAGGAAGTCAGAGGTAGAAGCAACTCCACCCCCAGCCAGCTGGGTTTTCACATGCAACCCTGAGCATGCCCAGAGGCCTCCAGTCTGCAGAGGGAGGCTGCAGCGTCTCCCTGCAGAGAGCACTGGGAACTGGAGCTTTGCATGCATCCTCCTTCAGGCCCTCCACAATGGCCCCAGGAGCCAGGCCTGTCATCATCCCACTCTACAGCTGAGGACATTGAAGGCTGGCCAACAGGGAGGGCAGGATGAACCAGGCAGCTTGGCTCTAGGACCCAGAGGCCAGATGGCTCCTGTGTAGTGGGTGCTTTCCAGCAGTTCCCTGGAACTGTAGGGCCCTCATGTTCAGCGGCCGCCAAAGACACTCCCAGGGCTTCTTGTCCCTCATAGACCAACCTGCATTCAGGGCCACAGTAGGTCCTCCAAGGGCTCACTGCCTCCAGAGGTGGGGTCATGATATGACCAGAAAGACATTTTGAAAGAGAGAAAAGTCCTTGCTGTGCAGACCCGAGGGAACTGTTAAATGCAGGAATTCTGTTGCCCTGGGAGACAGGGTACTCTCCCCAACTGTTTGGAACCAGCCAGAAAGCCAATGGTGAGGCTTGGAATGTTCACCTGGGAGACAGGTGGGTGGGGCCAGAGGGCTGGGCAGGTGTCCGAAGGGGCTGCGGAGGGGCCAGGAGGGGATCCAGGTGCAGAGCCCATTCTGCATCCCCTTTGGTCCTCCCCTCTGCAGGGAGCAGGCTGGGCCTGGCCAGGTGAACAGGTACGGGATTTCAGAGATGGGGAGTTGGCCAGGCTACCCTACTCTGCAGATGGGCAACCCAGTCTCAGCAAGGTCATCAAGGGAGGGATCACCACTAGAACCCAGGTCTCCTGGCCCCAGCTCTGTAATGACACCACCCCACCCCCGAGGGTGGAGGAAAGGTGGAGTGTTGGGGCAAGGGCATGGAACCTGCTGTTTGCACTGGTGGCAAATCTGGAGGCGTGGGCTGGTTCAGCCACCTTCAGAGCCACAGTGTGTAGAGGGGCAGGTTGGGCTTGGGGCTTCTAGCTCACTCTCCACTACTGACTGGTCACCTCAGGGCGCCTGGCACTCAGAAGATAAGAGACCACAGTCAAGGCCAGAAGACAATGGCACTCATATCCCTGCAGGGCAGTGGGATGTTGAGGGGTAACTCCAGGAATGATGAACGGAGTATGAAGCGGTAAAAATAATAAGTACAGCTCCACATTTGTAATGGTCGTAAGCATTGGTCATCATAAATCAGGAAGCGTGTGAGTGAGCTGTTTGACAAGTGTGTCCCATGTGGAGCTGGTGGAGGGCGGGCGCTGTTCCAGGGGTGGGGGATGAGCTGGCAAGAGAGCCAGTGCTCCTGTGTAGGTTAGAGTATGTGGTGAGCATGTCTTTGTGTGTGACAGTCTGTACATCTGTGTGCGCAAGGATGTACGTGACAGCTCTGTGTGACTGTGCGGTGGGAGTGCCCACATGTCTGTGAAGGTGTGGGTGTGTGCAACGTGTGAGTGAGCCTAGGAGCCAGTGTGTGTGCACCGTGTGCTACTTGCCTTGTGTGAGACTGTATAAGAGTACATAGGGTGTGTTCTGGATGTGTGTTTGTGTGTCTGTGGAGACTGT
Source organism: Callospermophilus lateralis (assembly GCF_048772815.1). Taxonomy (NCBI): domain Eukaryota; kingdom Metazoa; phylum Chordata; class Mammalia; order Rodentia; family Sciuridae; genus Callospermophilus; species Callospermophilus lateralis. The sequence continues at coordinate 5,156,573 of NC_135306.1, read as the reverse complement.
GTCTATGTAGACAAGTGGGTGAGCGCTGGTGTGGGTGTTGGCGAGCACACCTGTGTTGTGGGCGTGAGGATAAGAGCATGTGCATGTGGCAGGGTGCGTTCTGCATGGGGTGTGTCAGGCGTGAGTGTGGGGCTGAGCCAGTGGGGGCAGACTTCGTCTCTCTGCGTCGGGGCTCGACTTCCCCACACTGGAGGCTTCTGGGAGCCCCCGACGTTGCAGTCCAGTTCCAGGCGTGTAACGTGCTCCCCTCCTGGTCCCCTGGGACCGCTGCGTCTCGGGACCCGCGCCAGGCGAGGCCAGGCATTCGGAGCCCGCGCCCCTGCACCGCGCGCTCCCAGGCCTCCGACGGGTGCGAAGCCCACGCGCGGGGCGCTGCAGGGACGCCGCGACCCAGAGGCCGCTCGAGCGCAGACCGGGAGCAGCGATGCCCGCCGCCGGGGCAGGACGGAGGGAGTGACAGCAGACCGGCGCTGCGGGATCGGATCGGGTGCGGCACTGGGAGTTCTCCAAGGTGCTAAAATAAACCCTGCTAAGGATCAGGTTTCCTGACCAAAATAACCCAGGAGCGGCCTCAGAAATGCGAACTGAGAAAGCGATCCGCGGCGGGGCGCCAGGGCTGGGGAGGAGGCAAACTGCCTTCCGCGGGACTCCCGGCCCCTGCTCCAGCCCCCCGCCCCTGGCGTCCCCTTCTCTTCTGGGATCATCACCCCAAACGACAGCCCTGTGTTGGCCGGTGGTCTTTGATTGCCAGGTCTGCAGTAGATTAGAGCTGGGCTCTGGAATCAGTCATTCTTGCAATATTTATGGAGTGTCTACTATTGCCAAACTCTGCCTGTTCACCTGGGTGTCACCCATGAGCAAAGAGACAGTGGTTCCTGCCCCTGGGTGTTGCTGTGTTAGTAGGAGAACACAGACCATGAACACCACTAGCCACAGAATAAATAAGCAGAGTGTGTGGGTTGTTAAATAGTGACACATACTTCAAAAAATAAGTAAATAAAAGGAAAAAACAGCAGGGGGTGGGGGTAGGGTGATGTTTGAATCTGGCTCACTGCTTGCCTGGAAAGAATCTCTTTGCCTCCGAGCTTTGGTCTTTCTATTGGTGCCCTGGGACAAAGCACCTGTCTGTGAAGTTGCTGTGAGGTCCCACCAGGTGGTGCAGGGACCTGCCCTCCGAATCTCCTGCAGCAAGTGTGAAGTGCAAGTTACTGAGGAATATGCTTGTTCTTAATGGGGGGAAAGGAATCTGAGACACTTGGAAGCTGCAATGTCCAGACTGCACCAGGGCCCACAAAGCTGCCGGGAAACTTGCTCTCAGGGAAGAGGCAGTGCCGACAAGTGGTTAGAGCTAGAGAGTTAGGCTGAGGGCTGGATCTGGACCCTGGTAGAGCTGTGGGCTCTGGCAAGCCACATGGCCCCCACCCTGACCCTCAGCAGTCCACAGTGCTGGCACAGAAGGCTGTGCAGATCCCTGGGCTGCACGGCCGTGTAGACAGGTCTCAGGCCGAGTCAGAGCCACCGGCCGGCCCAAGTCCCAGCTCTGGCCTTGGCCTCACAGGTGACGTCACCACTGAGTCTGCTCTTCCTCCTCTGAGATGGGCAGAGGGAGGCTGGACTTCACCTTGTTGCCCAGGACTGTCCATGGTCCCTCTAAGCACTGCACCCGAGAGCTCAGGTCAGCCCAGCAGACTCCATGGGGTGCCCCCAAGTCACTGTTTCACTTGGCACCTGCCACTTTAACCCTTCCTTTATATTCTGCTTAATGAACAGGTACATGTGGATAAGGATGGCCATCCTGGGGCAGTTTCGAGTACAGTTGTCACAAAATGGGATCAACCTAAACGATGGAGGAGTGGCCTATATAGATGGTGTCCACTGTGTGACAGCAGGCTTATCAGGCAGCCTAGGAAAATAAAGGGGTCGTCATGGGGACGTGGCTAGGCTTACATAGGTGGGTGAAACGGGAGCTAAGTTTTTAAAGAATGTTCAACACAATCCTATTTTAAATGTCTATTTGTATATTTGTCTATCTCAATAGACAAATATGCCTGTGCTGGATATGCAGCTGTTTCACACATAGATATAGTTTGTTTAACGTATATTCTTTTCTGACTATTAAAATAATGCTTGGTTGGTGTACAGTGTCTCCATAAATGGAAAGGCGACAGTGTCCTGAGTGTTCCACTTGGCCACATGGCCACAGGATGTCCCCGTGTCTGCCCTCTGGGACGTGGCAGTGATGTGGGCTGCCTCATGCTACACTCCAGACGAGCTGCTTCTACGCTGTGACGTGTATTCAACACCATTCCAAGACGGCCATCCTGACCCACACACCCCTGTGTGTTAAAGCCATTAAGTGAAACAGTGCATTGGCACACCCCGTGGGATCTGGTGGGTCCTGTTGCGGTGCCCAGATACAGAAAGCGTGAAGGGGCCCATAGGTAGTCTGTATTTATTGCATGTACTTCAAAAAGTAGTAACATTTACACAGTAAGAAAAAAACCAGGTGATACTGTGGCGTTCGACAGACCACTAATTGTGTCAGGGCCGCGTGTCCGGCCTCCCTGGCTGGACCGCAGGAAGAGATCAATGAAAGTGTTGAAGGAATGAATGAATGCTTCCCAAGACTCTTGACGGAGGACTGTGAGGTGCACACTCATGGAAGTCTATGGACTGAGGAACAGCACTTGCTTCTCAGCTGTCGGTGAACTTGCCCAGGGTCACCCCAGCTTACCGAGGACAGCAGCAGTCTCGGGGTCACAGGGGAAGCCAGTACAGCTTCCCCTGTGCTTCCTCTGGGCTGAGTGAGCCTTCACATCACTCCCTCACCAGCCCTCTGAGGGGGAAACCGGCTGGGCAGCATGGAAGGACCTGCCTATGGTCATTCAGTGGAAGTGGTTTGAACCTGGGGCCATCCCTCTCTAGAGCCTGTGTCTTAACCACTGCCGGGCTGAAGGTAAATGAGACCCTGTGGCGTCCCCCAAACTACTGGCAGCTGCAGCTAGCCCAAAATGCTGACACAGCCTCTGGGTATTATTAATAGCCCCTGCTGGGCTGGGCTTCTTAGCCCCTGCGGAGGCCAGCCCAGGTCATGGGCCCCGCCCAGGGAGGGTAAGGTGGGTGCCCTGTGGAGAGCTGAGCAAGCAGATCCCTGTGGCCTGAGAGATCTGAGTCCAAAGGCCCTGGTTTCCCCAGCCCAGGGACTGCTGAGGAGCTGGACCCCCCTACTTTTGGTTTCCTGCCTTTATCCCTCCGAGCCTCGGCTTCCTCGTCTGTGATATGGAGGTATCACTGGTTAAGTCGGGTCAGTGACAAAGCACAGCCCTCTGAGTGCAGGGTGAGACAGCACACACCAGAGGGCAGGATGGAACGCAGCCTGGGGCCTCCCTGCCACCAGAGTGCCTCAATCTGAGTGGAACCCTCTGGAAGAGGAAGAGGAGGAGTGAGGCCAGCCTCGCCCAGTCTAGCCCAGCTGGACCCAGCCAGGGTGTTTGCAAGGAACCTCACATGGAGGGCTCCTGGGCTCTGGCTTCATTCACCCCTCAGGGATGAGGGCAGGTCCTTCTGAAGGGGGCTCTCAGAGGGGAGAGGAGACTGTGCTTCTGTGTCAAATGGAATCAGTTTCTAACCCACAGAGCCCAAGGCTCACTCTGTGGTAGGGACTGAACTCTGCAAAGACCCTGAGAGGTAGGCACTCTTACGTCCATGTTGCAGGTGGAAAAACCAAGGCTCAGGGACGTGGATGTGACTTGTTGGAGGACTCAGAACTGACAGGTGGCAGAGCCCCTGTGGCCAGTGTTCACTCCACCCCACACACTTCCTGTCCTTGGGAGACTGTGGGGTGGGCCTTGGTTCTGTGGCAGGCTCCATATCTGGTAGAGAAATCTCAGCCTTCTGCCTCCATCTGGGCTGGGCAGGCAGGTCATCAGTGGCTTCCCCGAGTGGTGAGACCAGGATGTCTGCTTCTGATTCTTCCAGGCAGCCCCCATACACAGGTCCAGGTGGCCCTAAGAGGGCTCTTCCCAGAGGTCACCTAGGTAGCCACGGGGAGGCCCAGCTCATATCCCAAATCTTTAGCCAGGACCTCTCCGGACAGCAGCTTCTCGGCCTCGGCCCACATGCCAGCCACGCTGGCCTCTGTCCTTCCAGTGCAGAGGGCTTGCCCCTGCCCAGCGCTTCTCGCCTTCTCTTCCTTCCTGGGCCAAGCCCTCTCTGACCCCCAGATCAGACCCAGAGCCCTGGTTTGTGGCCCTGCAGCACCTTTGCACACTTGTGACCGTTTTTGTGTCATTCATGAAAACCCTACTGCTTCCCGGAGACAGGGACAGAGCTCTGAGCACGGGGCCCGGCTCTCGGTAACTGTGCATTGCCTGCAGCTGCTGTGGCTCTCCTGTCCTTGGCAAAACTCAGAGTACCAGGTACCATTGGCAACCTCCATTGGCTGACCTGTTATCCACCATCCACTACCCCTCCCTCTGACGAAATCAGACCTCAGACTGCATTCGATTGGGTTGCCGTCAACCACACCATATTCACAGATTTAAAAAGAGAGAGAGGGAAGGAAAACCCAGCTGCCACCTTAATGAAGTACTGTCACGGGGGAGGAGCTGGCCTGGCCCCAGGGACCCAGCATGATGCTCTTAGTGATGTCACCAATTCCATCATCTGGTGCCCAGAGAGGCCTGTGGCCGGGGCTCCACCTGCAGCCCATGGGACTAGGTCCACGCTGCCCAGGCCAAGGGGGCAGGCAGGCCTGGCTCCCAGGGGTCTGGACGGCTCAGAGGGAACCTGGTAAATTCAGGGGTTAAACCAGGACCCGACTCTGCCTGGGCCAGATGCTGAGGCCACAGCTGAGTCCAGAACAGCAGAACTACATTTCCCAGAGTGCCCTAGAGCCCAGGGACAAGCCATTGGCAGATTTAAATAGCCCAGGCCCAGGCAGCCAGGCGGCAGCTGTGGACTCGTCCACCTCCCTGCAGCTCCATTGGCGCTGGCCCGGCATGGGTGGGCTCATTGGCTGTCCAGCTGGCGCTGACATCCCCTCGGAGCCTGGTGGCAGCCGGAGGTAAACAGCCACATGCAATCCTCCACTCTATATTTAACAGCCGCTGCTGCGAAGCAGGCAGCGGCAGCCGGGCCGGCCCTTGCCTTTGGGGAGAAGGCCCTCGGAGTGCGAGCCGGGCTGGCACCGGCCTGCTCAGGGTGAGCGAGGTCACCATGCCAGCTTCCCAGAGCCGGGCCCGCGCCCGGGACCGCAGCAATGTCCTCAACAGGGCCGAGTTCCTGTCCCTGAACCAGCCCCCCAAGGGCACCCCAGAGCCCCGGAGCTCGGGCAGGAAGGCCTCGGGGCCCTCGGCGCAGCCCCCACCCACAGGTGACGGGGCCCGCGAGCGGCGCCAATCTCAGCAGCTGCCCGAGGAGGACTGCATGCAGCTGAACCCCTCCTTCAAGGGCATCGCCTTCAACTCCCTGCTGGCCATCGACATCTGCATGTCCAAGCGGCTGGGGGTATGTGCTGGCCGGGCTGCGTCCTGGGGCAGTGCCCGCTCCATGGTCAAGCTCATTGGCATCACCGGCCACGGCATCCCCTGGATTGGGGGTACCATCCTCTGCCTGGTGAAGAGCAGCACGCTGGCCGGCCAGGAGGTGCTCATGAACCTGCTCCTGGGTGAGTGTGCCCGCCGGCCCCGCCCCGCCCTGCAGGACCAGCAGGGCCTCAGAAGCCAGCTGGACTGAGCTAATGAGTTTAAGTAGGAAGGGCGCCCCAGAAACAGGCAGGCCTCTGGCCTGGGGAAGCCAGAGCCTGACACACCAAGGAGGCCCCTCGCAAAGTGAGGGCTGAGAGAAGGCAGAGGTCAGCGGGAAGCTCCAGGGGCCTGTTCTGGACAAAGGGCACCTCTGCTCAGGGGGCACCTGGGGCTGGGCAGTGGCCTCAAGGGCCTGAGGGGTGTCCTGGGCAGCAGGCGTCCTTGTTCGACTCCGCCCACAGCTGGGGTCCTTGTCCTTGACCAACACAGGCAGCACTTGTGATGCCCCCCAGAACCCCCACCCGGCTGGGTTCAGGGACCTGTAAGATGCCAGGCTTCTCCCCACAGGACCTGGGGTCCCTCCCACTCAGAGCCTCCTGGGGTCCTGACCTGCTCCTTCCCAGGAGAGTGGCTGACGTGGGGGGGCAGGGGGCACTGGTTATTGGTGTGTCTCCGATGTCTTGGCTGCCACCAGCCCCTCTCGGTTAGTACCGTCTGTCCTTGCCTGTTGCCCTGTGGGACCCATGTGGAAGACAAGCGCTCCTCCGCCCCCGTGCGACACCTCCAGATGCCCGGGGCACTCAGGGAATCAGCCTCCACCTCCAGGCCAAGCCTGGGAGGGTTTTCCCACCCCTCAACACATGGCCAGCATTCAGGGGACAGGCGGGCAAAACAACATGGTAACAGGAGTCTTGGTTCCAAAGGGGTGTGAGTTGGGCCACAGAGAACTTCCGTTCCAGAGGGAGTTATAGGGACTGAGTCTGGGGCCTGACGCTCAGGGGTGCCATGCGGGGAGGGAGGCAGAAACAACCAGAAACCTGGGGAGGAGCTGGCTGGGTCCACCACTGCCTAAGCCTCTCGTTTTTATCACTAAGTTATTATTATTATTATTTTATTCCAAATAAAAAGTCTTGCGATGCCAAGCACAGTAGCCCACACCTGTAATCCCAGGGGCTCAGGAGGCTGAGTCAGAAGGATTGTGAGTTCAAAGCCACCTCAGCAACTTAGCAAGGTCCGAAGCAACTCATGAGACCCTGTCGCTAAATAAAATATAATAAAGGGCTGGGCATGTGGCTCAGTGGTTAAGCGCCCCTGGGTTCTATCTCTAGTACCCTCAAAAAAAGTCCCGTGAGTTTTGTGCCCCCTGTCATTCCCATTTTACAGATTAGGAAACTGAGGCTCCTATAAATAAAGCACTCTGACCAAGCCTCAGCTTGGGATCTGCACCTGGCCTGCCTGACCTACAGGCCTCTGCTCTCTGCAGGTGATTTACCAGGACCTTGGGAGGGAGGGACAGAGTCTGGTGGGCAGAATCTGCTCCCACTCTAGGTTTCTCTGGTGCCCACAAGAGCCATGGAGGGCTGTGGCTTGAGAACACTGTGCTGGAGTTAGGTTGCCTGGTGCCCGAGGTGGGACAGGGACGCGCTCTCCGGGGCCTGGGCTCCAGACCCCATGGGCTCCTGCCTGCCTTCCCCAGGAGGTGACACAGGGGATGGTGCTGAGCTTTGCTGAGTGTTTACTGTATGCCAAGCTGTGCGTGAACCACACGGCACTTTGCACCTGCACCATGACCTCTGAGCATTTAAAGAGGAAGAAACTGGGGCTGGGGCTGGGGCTCAGGGGCAGAGCACTTGCCTAGCACACGTGAGGCACTGGGTTCGATCCCCAGCAACACATATAAGCAAAATAAAGATATGTGTCCACCTAGAAGTAAAAAATAAATATTAAAAAATAAGAAGAACCTGAGCCCAGGGTAATGGTGCTGCAGCTAGCCAGGGGCGCAGGCGTTATTCTACCTTTACTTTGCCCCTTCCTGAGGAGGGTGAGGGAACTTCGGGCAGGTGAGGATCAGGGAAGAAATCAGGGTCTCAGCTGTCCCCAGACAGTAGGTGCTCCGGTAAGGGGGTAAGGGGTGGCTCCCCACCAGAGGGGTGTGCTAGCAGCTGCTCCCTTCACCACCTAAAGTAGCTCCTCTTCAGTCTGTGCCTCACGCACGAGCATCGGCTTTTAGGAAAGCTCCGCCTGAGGCTGGGTTTGCTCGGGGATAGAGTGCTTGCCTAGTGTGCACCTGCCTAGTGTGCGCTTGCCTAGTGTGCAGGAGGCCCCGGGATCAAGCCCTGGTACTGGAAGAAAAAAATAGAAATTAGGCCTGCCCCAGGTGTTTAAAAATTTGCAACTCACTTGTTGGATTAGGTTTCTGGCTCTTGGCAGCTCTTAGCTGCTATGGGCCCAGGAGTGTGTGCCCCACAGGGCAGAGAACAAGATTGGAGACGCTCCCCTTCTTTTTTTTTTTTTTTTTTTTTGGTACTGGAAATTGAACTCAGGGGCTGTTGACCACTGAGCCCATCCCAGCCCTATTCTGTATTTTATTTAGAGACAGGGTCTCGCTGAGTTGCTTAGTGCCTTGCCATTGCTGAGGCTGGCTTGGAACTTGCAACCCTCCTGCGTCTGCCTCCTGAGCAGCTGGGATTACAGGTGTGTGCCACCATGCCCAGCCATGCCTCCCTTCTGAAGTGACAGTCACTTTTTAAATCTTTAAGGACATCATTTATTGAGCTTCCTTATGTACTACTTGCTGTCAACAGCTAGGATTTTAGATTGCAAAAAGCCTCCTGGATGATCTTCGAGGGCAATGTCAATATGTCCATTTGACAGATGAGTAGACTGGGCTCAGGAGGACCAGGTGACCTGCCCACCCTCACAGCTGTGCGGGTTGGTCCAGGAACCAGATCCAAGGCCTCCGGGCTGCAAGCCACACCTTCCCCTCACCGCGGCCTGAGGCGCAGATGTGTCACCCTTAGGCTCACTCCACTGCGGCCTGAGCAGGTCTGGGAGGAGGTTTTCTGTCTGTGTGTCCAGGTGCCAAGACCATCACAGATGAGGACCTGCCACAGAACAGCTGCTCTCGCTGGCCAGGTGGAGCAGGCGGGTCTGGGCCAGGAAGCAGCTTGGTGGGAAAACACTGCCTCCAATGCCAACAGTAGGCTCTCGCCCTGCAGCTCTGCCCTGACCCCCAGGAGGACTGTGGACCCCCGTCTCTACCTCAGGAAAGCTGGCTGTCCCCTGAGCAGGAACTGCAGTCACCCATTGCCATTTAGTCTTTGGAGGGGCTGGGGTGACTTCCAGTCCTGGCGCTCAGGCGCTGGGGTCAGACGGGGCTTGTCCAAGTCCCTGCTCTGACCCGTACTCTGTGCAAACTTGGTTCCCACTCTGGCTGTGTCTCAGGATCTGTGCAATGAGGGCACAGGGCGGTGCTGGGGGTTCCAAGGAAGCTGGTTAAGTACAAGGCCAAAGTCATGGTTGCCTGGAGCATGAGGGAGCCCTCGGCCAGCCCTGCCCACCCCCTCTGCCCCAGAGCGTGGCCGACTTCCTGGGCAGTCTCCTCCTGGGGCCTAGGAAGGGTGCCAGCTAGGCCAGAGAATCCCTGTCCTCGGCTCTGCTCACCTCGCAGCAGTGGTCCCTTGCCCTCCCCCTCCCCCCGTCTCCCTCCCTCCGCAGTACACTCTGCCATGGCTCCAACTTGCCAGGCCAGAAGCAATCTTAGCAGCTGGAAAAAGTAGACTCAGGGTTGGGGTTGTGGCTCAGTGGTGGAGGGCTGGCCTGGCATGTGCAGGGCCCTGGGTTCGATCCTCAGCACCATATGAAAATAAAGATTAAAAAAAAAAAAATGACCTCAACCAGACCTGGGTACAAATCCCAGCCTTGCTGTGGGCTCAGGCAAGGACTTCACCTCTTGAAGCCTCAGTTTCCTCATCTGTTAAGTGGGTTGTTGGGAGTCTTCACTGAAGAATCACACAGTGTTTGGCGTGTACTAATGCTGGGTGATGCTTGTGTAACTACAATTGTTATCAGCAGCAGCAGCAGTGTTGACACCATCATTATCAGAAGGCCCAGGCCACCTCCTGCCAGGTCCTCTCCGGCTTGAAGTGCCAGTAAAATGACCCCACGCTCCTTCTTATCCCTCCCCTGTAGCCCCAGCTTGATGAACCCAAGGGAGTTAGGTGACAGGTAGCCAACCCATCCCCGTTCACCAACCTTGTCCTCCTTCCTTATGGGCCTCTTCTGGGGTGGGAAATGCTCTATGTCTTGTTGCCATGATCTGAGTCCTTTATTAAAGTGTGTGGGTTTTTTTTTTTTTTTGGTCCTGGGGATTGAACACCCAACAGTGCTTAACCACTGAGCCACATCCCCAGCCCTTTTTATTTTTTTATGTTGAAACAGAGTCTCCCTAAATTGCTGAGACTGGCTTTGAACTCGCAATCCTCCTGCCTCAGCCTCCTAAGCTGCTGGGTTTACAGGTGTGTGCCTCCTGTCAAAATTTTCCTGAATATGAAAACAGTCCATTTGTATAGGTCATTCTTTGTTTGTTAGGGTGATACATGTGTGTTGGGGTGGGGTGCAGCTCCTTGGTGGAGTACATGCTTTGTCACGCATGAGGACCTGGCTTTGATTTATATGAACATACAAGTTATTTCAATAATTTTTGTGTGCGGCTCAGTGGCATTAAGCTCAGTGCCATGCAACTGTCACCACCGTCACCACCGTCCACCTCCAGAACATGTTCATCAATAAAACTAACCCCCCTTTGCTCCCTCCCCCCTACACCCAGGAGCCACCACGTGGTGGCTTTCTGTCCCTATGCATTTGGCTCTAGGGACCTAATGTAGGTGGACCCCATAGTATTTGTCCTCCTGTAACTGGCTTATGTCACATAATGTCCCCAGGGTTCATCTACGCGATAGCACAGGTCAGAATTGCCTTCCCTTTTGTGGCTGAAGAGTAAGTAGTCTGTGTGATGCTGGATCTCGGCTTGTGCCAGCGTCTGTCGCCCTGTGGCGATTGTGCCTGAGGCTGCCCTGAGTCCTGCTGTCCCTTCATCTCTTCCTCCTGTGAACTCAGTGGAACTGCTGAATCCAATGGTGATTCTGTGCAGCTGTTTGGAGACCGGGGCCATTTTCCTTGGTGGCAGTCCTGTCTTGTGTTCCAGGGGCTCCAGGTTCCCCACACCCTCGCCAACACTTGATCTGATTTTTCTCACAGAACCCTCCTCTCACTGAGGCTGGATTTGGGGTTCCCTAGTGGAGCCGAGCACCCTCTCGTGATTCTCTCTTACCGCGAGAGGTGATTCAAGCAACACTGGGCTCAGCCTCATGTCGCCCCACCAGGCCTTCCCCGAGCACGGTGCTTCTTCTGGAGTAGTAGTGCTCTGCCGTGGGGACGCGCCACGGTGATCTGGGGCGTGTTCAAGGAGGTGGAGCAGAGGGAGCTCCATCCAGACCAGACCCAGGAGGATTACATCAGGCGTTTTGCAACACGGAGGCTTGCTCCGTCGCGAAGATTGATGACGACGGCATCAGTCCCAGGTCGGGCAGACAGTCGCAGGGTGGACAGCCTTGCAGACGTGCTTTCTGTCTAAGGCTGTGGTGGCCTCTCTGCAAGCTGTGGCCCCCCTCAGCAGGACCTCTTCTTGCTCCTCCCAGCCTCTGGCTTCCCTGGGTCCTGCTGCAAGGACTGGCACCAGGGATCCCATTCCCACTCTTCCACAGGGATGGAGCTTGGAGAAAGGGAGCTGCCCTGCCCCCTGCCCCCAGGAAGGAGCTCTGCTGCAGCTGGCCGTTGTCTCTCCTGCTCTTCTGCCAGCTTGGCCTTTGCTCTCAGGGAGACACCTGCTAGGCTGCGAGCTCCCATCTGGAATCCTCGTCCCAGCCACCGGTCTGTGCCGACGCAGGGAACCGGCTCCCCGAGCCTCGTGTACCTTCCCCAGCCATCCTGAAGCACCCACCCACCCAGGCCCCCTCGGCCGACCCTCCAGCTCTCCCTTCCCCTGCCCACCAGCTCTTGCTCTTGGGGACAACTTAGGTGATAACCCATCCACGAGGCTCGTGTGACCTGTCCCTTACTGAGAGATTCAGGCTGATCCATGTCTTTAGACAGATTCGCTCCAGCTCCAGGAGGTAAAATCTCCCCTCCCGTCCCCAGCTTTGCTTCTTGTCTCAGTGGGGCTCAGTGTGACCATGGGTCCCCCAGGTCTTTGGCCACCCTGACCAGGTCCTATATACACAGCCATGGCAGCCACCCTGGATTTGGATGCCATAGAAAGGAACCAACTCACTGTGCAGAGGTGCGGCCGGGTCTGCACAGTCCATTTCTGAGACTCAGGCCCAGCAGCGCTTGGTACTGTGCTGTGGAGGAGGCAGTGGGGGACGCCATACTGACGATGCCCATGTTCATCTTTAGAGCTAGCTTGGCATGCGGAGTCCTCAGGGGAGAGAGTGGAAACCCCCTGAGGGCACACAATAGCTCAAAGTCACTGAGGCCCGGGAGCAGAAGACAAGCCGGGACCCACTCCCAGTGCCCTGGCCTCCAGGGGCTCGGCTGACTCAGGAGGCAGGTGCCTGGGCGGGAGAGGCTACATGTGTGCACGTGCACACACACACACACACACACACACATACACACGCTTCTCACACCAACCAAGCAGAGTCCCAACGCTAAAATCTGGCACATTTCCTGCCTCCCCAATTCCCCTCACCAACCTCTCTGCTCACCCAGTGCTCCCCAGGGCCCGTGTCCTTCTGCAGGGCTGCCCTGATGCTTACGAATAACTGTGTGTGTGTGTGTGTGTGTGTGTGTGTGTGTGTGTGTGAGAGAGAGAGAGAGAGAGAGAGAGAGAGAGAGAGAGAGACAGAGAGTGTGTGTGTTTAAATGTACCCTTTCAGCCGCTCCTAAGTTTATTGGCATTAAACATGCGCATCACTGTGTGGCCACCATCCATCTCCAGAACCTTCTCACCTTGCAAACCGAAGCTCTGTGCCCTGAAATGTCAGCTCTTCACTGCCCCCCAGCTCCTGGCGGCCCCTATGCTACTTGCCACTATGAATTCAAACCCTCTAGGTCCCTTGTGTGAGTGGAGTCCTACAGTAGTGGTCCTTTTGCAAAAATAACTTTTAAAAATGTGCGGAAGGATACATATTCATTATAAGAGAGAATTAGTGCGTGATTACAAAAAAAAAAAAAAACAAACAAAGTCACCCTTAGTCCTCCTGCCCAGTGAAGAGCGAGCGCAGGGGACCTGCCGCAGGCACACTCACCCCTCCGGCACACTCACCCCGCAGGCACACTCACCCCGCAGGCACACTCATCCCGCAGGCACACTCATCCCGCAGGCACACTCACCCCTGCAGGCACACTCACCCCGCAGGCACACTCACCCTGCAGGCACACTCACGGCTAGTGCAGCCTGGGCTCCCCCGCAGGCCCTGCAGTTTTCTGATCTGCTTCTTGCACTCCGCTCACCCACCGCCCTCCTTCGGTGGTGATGAATGGACATCAGCCACATCCACATGATGTGCCAAGCGTCCTGTTGTCTAGACAGCCATGGCTGGTCCCATCTGTCTCCCCCTGAAGGGCACTGGGTCATTTCATGGTTCTCAGCGTCATAAATAATGCTGCCGTGGACATCCCAACCAGGAGTGCCCCTGCACATCCTTAAGGATCTCAAAGGGGACTGTCCAAGGGACATGTGGTGTGAAGACTTCTGATTCTGAAGCCAAATGCCCTTTAGGAAGACCAACTTGCCTCACCCCAGCCATGCAGGCCTGGGTTTGTCTCTAAGAGGCAGGGTTGACCCCCAGGCCAGAAGCACCAGGACCCCTCCTGGCCAGCAAGGGACATTGGTCCACAGGCCTGTCCCCCTGCCAGCTAACCAGGATCCCCTGGAAGCCCTGTCCTGCTCCTGAGGGTCACAGTGGAACAGCCCCCAGCTTCCCTCCCCCTCCCCAGCTCTGATTTCCCAGAGCCCTGTGGCTGAGCAGCCTGTCCCAGCACACCCTCAAGGGGACAGCACGCCAAACCCAAAGGCCACCACACCCTGTCCTCCCCCTCCCCCCGCCCCGTGGTCCCCAGTGCCCAGCCATCAGCACACAAGTGGTGCTCTGACTTCCAAGGCCCCAGAGGCACGGCTTGCAAACCCCAGCAGCTCCTCTCTGGGAAAGCTTGGGCTCCTGCCAGGCCCGGGATCCCTGACCACCCCAGGCCCCAAGGACCTCGGAGTGGGGAAGGAGGACAGGAGGGAGGTTCTCATCCTGCTCTGGGGGCTGGCAGCCCCCAGGACAGCAGGGCCTTGGGAATAGGAGGAGCTCCAGGAGAGCAGGGCCTCCTGCATGGGAGGAGCAAGGCACTGAGGGTGGAGATGTTGGGTGGACATCATGAGAGGCCCTGTCGTCCTCTGCTGTGGTCACAGGTGACATCCATTTATTATCCCTGACTCTGTGTGGCCCTCAGAGCAGCCTCTGAGCTGATCCCCAGGTGTCAGTGAGGGAAGGGAGACTCGAAGGGATGCATGTGCCAAGGTCACGCAATTTGCAAGTAGTGACTCTGACACTGATCTTTGATTCTGAAACCCAAGTGCACAGCCACCACCCTGGTTGATCACAAAAACGGAGGCCCAGAGAGGTTAAGTGACCTGCCGGAATCACACAGGAAGAGTGGTTAAGTGACTGCCAGCCTTCCTGACCTTCGCCCCTGAGCCTCCCACCAGGTGGACCTTTTGTTCCATGGGGGTCTCCTTGATCCCTCTAAGCCAAGGACAGGGTGTAAGTCAGCAAACCTTTCTGTGTGGAATTCGTAGAATCTTGAGAGGTAGCGTCATTTGCTTCTATTTCTGGGCGCCAGATTACACTCTGAGGGTGTTGGCATCGCCTCAGTCTCACTGTGGGCTGGCCACACGGGAGGAGGGGAGAGGCCCTGCAGGGGGAGCTGGATGGAGCATGGCGGGGGATGGGGTGGGAGGCCAGGGAGGCTGTGGGCTCTGGAGGAAAGCCATCCTGTCCAGTGGACACCGCTTCTATTTACAACCCTCAAAACCAGGTGGGAAAGGTCACTGCCCGCCAGCCCCGAAATAACATCATTCTCTGGGTAAGCACTTGGGAGCTGCCCACCTCCCCCTCGGCTGCAGGGCCCTGCCAGACTGGCCCACCAGCCCTGGGCCTGGCATATGCCTGGACCCCCCAAAACAGTGATGGCCAAGAACTGGGGGTCAGGTGAGTGACGGAACCAGGCCCAGGATGGGCTGGGCCAACTGGATGGTAGGCTGGGCCTGATAACCCTGAGGCACAGGGCAGGGAGGGCACAGTGTCCACCCTGTTATGGCCTCAGAGATGCCTCCTGCCAGATGTATCAGCAGCTTCCCCAAGGCCCAGACATGGGATTTCTCAAACCAGGGGACACGGGCAACCTCTGAGGTGTCCCCAGCAGGCAAAGGAGGGTCAGACACCAGATACCATTTTCCTCTGCTTCATGTTCTGGGTATTTTTTTGGGGGGTACTAGAGATTGAACACGGGGTGCTCCACCACTGAACCACATCCCCAGCCTTTTTGTTTTTTTATTTGGAGACAGGTGACCGTCCCTCCTGAACCCAGCAGCTCTCCACGGGGCACCTCTGCTGGGGAGGTGGGCTTTACACTGGGCAGTTCCAGTCCTGGTTTTCACCTGATCCACCTGGTCACCAACCGGGCAGATGCCCAGATCTTCTAGTGACTGGTGGCATCGACTCTGGGCCTGATTCTAGTCTGGTGCACATTAGCTGCCCCCAGAGTCTCAGCACCCAGACCCTGGCCATTCCCTGGGAGGCTCTCGCCTCGTCACTGGGGCCCCGTCACTTGACCCGCTGGGACCTCAGTGAAGACAACTCTTTCATCCACGCACCTGCCTCAGGCCCCCCAGGCCCCAGGGCAGGCCAGACCTGGCCTTAGGAAGGACATATAAGGTCCCCACACAGGTTTGCCACCTGCTTCCTGTTCACCATTAGCTCGTTTTGTCCCGTGATGGCCTATGTCCGTGGGAAGATGGAGGGCCTGGTTCTTAATAGAAGACAGGACTCAAAACTCACTTGTGACTCTGGGCCTGTGAATCTAACCCCCTCCCCAGGTCACTTCATTGTCATTCCCCTAGTGGGGGAGACTGTCCCCCAGGTCATTCTTGGGGTCTTGCAGGTGAGGGAGGGCCTCACAGGGCTGCAGAAGTCCTCCTGGCCTGGACTTCCCTGCTGTCCCACTAGGCTGAGGGCACCCAGTGGGCCAGGGATCATTTGCAGCTGCCTCCCTCCGGCTTCCCCTTGCTGGAAATCTGGCTGTCCCCAGTCCTTCTCTCCTCTAGGACTGGGACTGCCCCCAGACTCCAGAGGGCTCCAAATCCTGGCCTGGGTCAGCAGCACCTGGGCTGGTTAGCCACAATTCAACCCCAAGCTGAGGCTGGACTTTGAGCAGCAGCCCTGCCAGGGGACAGTGGAAGGCTGAGGAGTCCCTGGTGACCAAGGGGCAGTGTGGACAGCCAGGGCCTCACACTTTTAGCGGTGGAAGTGGGGACATTGGCATGGCAAAACTTCCAAAAGCAGGGCTTGGAGCTGCATGTGAGCATGCTGATGCTTTCACCACATCTACACTCCACACAAGGGGAGGAGGGTCTGGACAGGGCTCCTCTGGTGGCAGGATCCCAGGGGCCTTCAGCTCTAACTGTGGAAGTGTCCACTTGACCAGCAGCCACTGTTTCTTTTCATTTCTTTGGGCAGCT
Source organism: Callospermophilus lateralis (assembly GCF_048772815.1). Lineage (NCBI taxonomy): Eukaryota > Metazoa > Chordata > Mammalia > Rodentia > Sciuridae > Callospermophilus > Callospermophilus lateralis. The sequence continues at coordinate 5,140,256 of NC_135306.1, read as the reverse complement.
GCTGAGACCCAGCAGCTCTGACGCCTGGTGGCATGCCACCATGTTCCAGGAAGGCTCCAGCCAGGCCACCTTGACCTGGAGTCACAATCCCTGACCTGAGCTGCCCTTGGGCAGGGGTGGGTGGGTGGGTGGAGGCCTTGAGAGGAAACACTTGGCCTGGTTTGCTGGGGAGGAGTGACCACCATCTCCATCTCACGGGTGAGGGAATTAGGTGACCCAAATAGGGACACACAGCACTGCACCTGTTTCTGGGGGTGTCTTCCCTGTCCCCAAAGAAGGGCTTATGGGTGCTGTGACCCCATGGGGTCTCCTGGGTCACTGATGCCAGGGAAACATAAGGGCCAGAGGTGTAGGTTCCCCCGGTGACTCTGCAACTACCCCGAGGTGTGTCCTGGCCTGCCAATGCCACCTGCAACCACAGAGGGCCTTTGTGAGGGTGGGAGCTGTTTGCCCAAAGCCCTCATAGGTGGCTGTCCATGCCACTGTGACCAGCTGGGTGAAACTGCCACCCTGGCACGGGCCTTCGTCTAACTGCACAGAGAGGCAGAGCAGACCCACACAGGAGGGTGGCAGCAGAGACATGATGGAGACCCCGGCCTTTCCAATGCTTCCAAAACGGGGGATGAGCCCACCCTCTGGCTAAGAGTCTCAGGCCAGTGAGTCACCAAGCATTTGGTAACTGCTGCTCTATTAGATCAGGGGACAAACCTGAGAACAATCAGGCATGGCCCCAGCCTCCATGAGCCAAAGGTGCAGGGGGAGGTGTGGCAGAGGCACCAGCCGCTCACCACTGCGGGGTCCTTGGTGACACTGGGCATGGAGTGTGCACACTTCAGGGCCTATCCTCCCTGCGAGGCCAGCACAGGCCTCCTGAGGTGGTGACATTGAGGCTGAGGCCTGAAGTATGCTGGTGAGTCAGGGGGTTGGAAAGGGGCAGAACATTCCAGAAAGGAGGAGCAACAAGTAGGAATGCTCCACACTGCCAGGCCCCGCCTCACCCACTGCAGAGTGGGGACGGCTGCCACAGTGGAGAGCAGTTTGGGTGCCTCGAAAAGCCACAGAGTCACCCTGTCACCCAACTGTCCCAGTCCTAAGTGCACACCCCAAGGAACCGAGAGCAGAGACCCCCCCAACAGATGCTCACGCACAAGGTCCACGGGAGCATTGTCCCCAGTGGCCAAGTGGAAACAAACCAGTGTCCACTGCCAGGTGACGATCGGTGGCATAGCCACCGGGTGGATCACCGTTCCGCCACACAGAGGATGACGTGTCCATGTGAGCTACCACGTGGGTGGGTGAACCCAGGAAACGTCACGGTGGGGGAGCCAAGCACAGCAGCCCCTGGGGGAGCAGTCCAGGAGAGGCTCCTCCTGGACCGAGAGCCAGAGGCAGGCTGGACTGGGGGCGGGGCGGGGCGGGGCTGGGCGGAGCAAAAGGGGGCGTGGCTGGAGGGCGGGCGGGGCGGGGCGGGGCCTGACGCCTTAGGACCTCCTTAGGCCTCCTTAAGGGTTTCCTGCTGGGGCGACGGGAGGTTCTGGAAGTAGCTGGCTGGTCTGGTGGCAGACTTTGTGAACACACAAAATGTCACTGAACTGTGCTCTCTAGCGTGGTTAATGGCACAAGACCTCAGTGTCCCTTTAACTTTTTAAAAATGAGGGTAGCCGTGCCACGCTGTCAGAGCTGGGGAAATCTTTGGAGAGGTCCTTTCAGGGCCCGCGTCTCTGCACGGGAGCCCTCCAGGTCCCCGTGGCTGCTCACCAGCTGCCCACACTTTCTGTCCTCTGGCACCTTTGCTGAAGGCCTCAAGAGCAAAATGGGCCCCCGCCCTCAGGCTGCTAGTGAGTGGTAGTGGTAGGTGGGGGAGAGAAGAGAAAGGAAAAAATTAGAAAATGCAAAGTAGTCAGGTGGTGAGAAATGCTGTAAGGAAAATGAAGCAGGGCAGGGGGTTGTGATGGGGGCTTCTACAGGCAGACATAGAAGGAAACAGATGTCAGAAAGAACACTCCAGGTGGTGGGGCAGTGAGTGCAAAGGTCCTAGGCAGGAACCTGCCTGGAAGTCAGTGTGGCTGAGGGAGGTGATCAAAGGGGAGGTGAGGCTGGATGGGTCTTGGAGCCGGAACTTGGCCCACTTGGTGGCACCGACTACCCAGGGCCTCCTTCTCTCACCCACAGCTCTGCTCCTGGACATCATGACAGTGGCTGGGGTGCAGAAGCTCATCAAGCGGCGCGGCCCATTTGAGACGAGCCCCAGCCTGCTGGACTACCTCACCATGGACATCTACGCCTTCCCCGCTGGGCACGCCAGCCGTGCCGCCATGGTGTCCAAGTTCTTCCTCAGCCACCTGGTGCTGGCAGTGCCCCTTCGCATCCTGCTGGTGCTCTGGGCCTTCTGTGTGGGCCTGTCCCGCGTGATGATCGGACGCCACCACATCACGGATGTCCTCTCGGGCTTCGTCATCGGCTACTTCCAGTTCCGCCTGGTGGAGCTGGTCTGGATGTCCTCCAACACCTGCCAGATGCTCATCTCTGTCTGGTGACCCACCTGCTTGCCAGCCTGCCCACGGCCTGGGGCGTGGGGTGGCCGGGAGAGTGGCAGGAGGCAGGGTGGGTATGCAGGGAAGCAGGTGGCCCCGGTCACGGCTGCCTCGCCTCCACGTCCCCTCCTGGTTGGAGCTAGCAGTCTCAGGCTGGCCCCGTGACTGGCATGTTCTCAGTGCCACGCCTTTGGCCCCTTTTCCTGGACTCAGATGCCCTCTCCAGGCGGCCGGGGCCTGCCTGTGCGGTGGCCCTGCTTGACTGCCACTCCGGGGACACAGGTGGGAACACTCATGACAGCAGGACAGGCGCGGTCTCATCCTCTCACCGTCATGACTGTTGAGGGCTGGGTGGTGCCCACCACGCCACAGCACGATGCCCAGCGACTTCCCCCAAGCCCCGCAGTGCAGGTGGCATTGCCATTAACGGTCATCGATAGCTTCGGGCAGCACTTTTCCAAGGGTGCCCACGGGACGCCGGACGCCGGCGCTCCAGGGGAAGAGGGTGTTGTGGTCCAATACCTTTGGGAAGTGCTGCGCGCTCCGCCTGTAGGGCTCCAGGAGTCCTGCTCAACCTCGTGAAGCCATGTTTCCTGAACTTACTGGACCACAGGACCCTTTTCCTGAGGGACAGCTGTTGACCCCAGGAACGGCACTGCCCGAGAGCCAGAGGACCTGAGGTGCGAGCTGGCCTCCCTGAGGCCCAGACCCAGAACCTGGGGAGACCAGGAGCCTGCGCCCTCAGAGAGCCCGGTCCTGGCCCAGGGGCATCCGTGTGGCTTTGGCCCCCAGGGGCCGGACTCTGTGAGACCTAATAGGTCGTTTCCTGTCAGCCGTTGGGATGTGCGTTCACGTGACAATACAGATGACATGCAAACGGACACTTATAGTGTGGTTTCTACCTCATGGAAAGCCATAGCCCCGGACAGTGGCCTTCCCAGGAGGAGTGCCACAGCAGAGGGAGCTAGGCAGGGCCACCGTGCTGCTGGTCAGGGGTGACAGGCCAGGCTGGCCTGACCCTGGGCTTTTCCAGGCCGGTTGGCCCCCTCCCTGTCACTGCCTGGCGGTCATCAGCCCATTTAACATCCCTCAGCCCCTGACCACTCTGCCTGGGGCCGGGACAGTGAACCTGTGCTGGCTGTCCCCGGGAGCCAGAGGCCCCTGCTCCAGCCTCAGGCCCTCCCAGCTCCTTCCTCACTCATGACAGACCAGGTCCTGTTCCCCAGGAGGTGGACCAGCCACCAGGCAAACAGCCTGGCCCAAGGAGCAGCAATGAGCATGTGCAGGGTGGGAGGACCTGGCCACGGGGCATCAGGGCAGGGTAGATGGACCCGGCCACGGGGCATCATGGCAGGGGTCCCTGGAAGAGGAAGCCAAGGCCAGGATGCGGGGAGCAGGGGGCAGCAGAAGAAGGGCAGTGTGCTCCAGCAGAGGAGGCGGCCAGGAGGCCAGGAGGTCTGTCGCGGGTCAGCAGGAAGCCAGAGTGCAGGGTTGGGTGAGGGGGGGCTCTGAAAGTCATGGTGGGCCGTGGACCCCCCTCTCTGATGTGGGATGACCAGCAGGCCCAGCTCACAGATGAGAAAGATGAGGCCAGGAGACAGGGCCCTGGCCTGCCCGTGGTTGCCCCGGTGGCCTGCCCCCTGGCTTCTGCAGGAGGCCACCTTCCTCGTGCTCCATGGCTCCCCCTCTGTCACGGGACCTCATCCTAACTTCCATCATGATCACATCTGCAAAGACCCTGTTTCCAGAGAAGGATGCGCTCCTGGGCCAGGCCAGATGTCAGCACCTCCTTCTAGGGGGACACAACCAACCCAGTATGTGCAGGATCCTTCAGGGGACCTTCTCTGCCAGCCAGCCCCTCTGGGACTCCACAGGGGTCAACCCACTGCCCTCTGAGGAGGGGCCAGCTGCTGCAGAGGAGCCCCGGGGGTGAAGACAGGTGTCCAGGCTCGGTGCCCTGCCCAGGCCCTGTGGCAGGTCTGCCACCCGTCCTCCTGCAGCAGGCATCCTCTGTCCTCCAGGGTGGTGGCTGACAGGCCCAAGACCCCCATCCACCCTCCCAAAGCCCCCTGCTTCTCTGTGGAGCCTCCTGCGGGCTCACCCCTGCTGGGTCAGGGGCCTGCTTTGCCCTGAAGGAGCTCCAGAGAGCTGGACCCAGCAGGGCCACCACGGTCAAACCCCACATGCTGAATGCTGGCCGGTCCTGGCACCCTCAAAATGCCTCCTGCGCTCCCCACGGCTGCTCAGGTGCCCGCAGGGTGCTGAGCAGAGGGGTGAGGGTGTCTTCCTTCCCTCGGAATCTGTCCCCCACAACGACTTCGGCTCCAGGTTTGGGCCTCTGCCTTCAGGGGCCCACATCCCCAGAAGGGACCAGGTCCCCAGAGCTTCTGCACCTGCAGGAGTGGACAGGGCTCTTGGGGTCTCTGGGATGTGGAGGGGTTTGTAAAGAATGGAGGCTCCCAGAAAATACTTGAAGGCTCTGTGGGGCCCCAAGCATTAAGGGGGCCAAGTAGTCCCCAAAAGGCAGGGCCACGTCCTGTGGGGTGGTGGCAGCAGCTGGTGCTGGCCAGGTGCTAACGCAGCCTCGAAGGGCCCTGGTGTCCGAGTGCCAAGGGAAGAGTGCTGCGGTCGCCAGGGGTGGTGCAGGTGGGGTGCCCCGCGTGGGAGCCTGCCGCAGGGGCTGGGTCAGCCGGGTTCTGGGCACTGAAGTCCTGGAGGCGCGAAAGGAGCCAGCGCTTGAGGCTGACAAGGGCCTGGACTTCGCTGAGCTGCGACTGGCCCTGGCTCGGTCAGCCCCAGACCCTGACTCTCTTCAGAACACCAGCTGCTCTGCCCCTCTCCACCGGGACCTGGGAGGGTGGAGCAGGAGGTGCCTGGCACCCTGGACAGAGCCCTGTGGGAGCCTGGAGGGGAGGGGGTGAGGGGAGGGGACAGGAGACCTCAGGAGCAGCTTGGTTCCTGGAGAGAGCCTGGGCGGGAGGTGGGCGTCGGAGGTGGGCAGGGTGACAGCTGCAGGCGCTGTCAGCCTGTGCTGTGGTGACGGTGAAGGGCAGGCCCATTCCCACACCTGCCTGGGCTGGATCAGATGGGCTTTGTGGATGGCCGTGAGGGAGCCCGGGTCTCTCTGGCTGGCCTTCTGTCGTTACCAGGGGCCGGCTCCTGGATGCGGTCCCCTCCACGCTTCTCAGAGTTCCTGTGGAGTTGCTATAGCTTCTTTCTTCACCACTCAGATCCCAGACCTCTCATTCCCAGCCTCCCAGAATTTAGCCCCTTCAGAATTGACATCCACTGCTCTGCCAGGATATCAGGGGAGGGGGGCTTCCAGGGGCGTCTGGGACCTGGCATGTGCCATGTCCTTCACGGGCATCATAGTCTCGCATCAGCCTGATAACATGAATCCCTGTCTTACAGATGAAGAAACTGAGGCTCAGAGAGCCAAAGTCATTTCCCTAAGGTTGTCCAGCTAGGATGTGCTAGTCCTGACTGGAGACCAGGCCTGGACAGCCTCAGAGCAGAGAAGCCCTTTTGAAAAGAGAAATTCAGGGCATCCACTGTCTGAGTCTGATTTGTGTTGCTTTAACAAAATACCTAAGGCTGAGTGCTTTGTAAAGCAAAGAAGTCTGTTTAGCTCACAGTTCCAGAGATCGTGGAGCTTGGTGTGTGCAGCTTTGGTTTCTGGTGAGAGGCTGGTGGGAAATAGCATCACATGGGTGGGGGGGGGGACCAGAGAGTACACCAAGAATGCCAAACTTGCTTGATAACGACCCGTTCTTACGGTGACCGCTGCAGGCCCCTGAGCTGAGCTTCTCCCTCAGCACACTTCCACCCCTCCCAAGTAGGGGTGGCACCTGGGACCCAATCTCTTTTTTCATTTCTTTCTTTCTTTTTTGGCACTGGGGACTAAACCCAGGGGTGCTCAGGCACTGAGCTACACCCTCGGCATTGTTTACTACTTATTTTGAGACAGGCCTTGCTGAGGCTGTCCTCGAACTCACCATCCTCCTGCCTCAGCCTCCTCACTGTGCCACCGTGCCCGGCTAAGGCCCTGTCCTTTAAGTGTCCTACCATTTCTGGACACTATTATCCTGGGGACACCTGTGCAGCTCACGAGCCTTGGGGGGTGAGCCACACCAAACCACAGCACCCACCAACCTCAGGACGAGGCCAGGATCACGAAGTCGCAGTGCGGAGCCGGGGGCGACTCTCCCAAATCCCACTGTGAGCGGCGGCTGCTGAGTTGTCCGAGGCCACCCTTGACTGGACCCGAGGGTCCCATCCTGGGCTGGACGTTGGCCGTGGTGGGAACGAGAGCTGCTCGGGCTCCACGCCGCCCTGGGGGTCTCCACACCCAGGCGGCTCCTCCGCCCTCCCTCTCCCGCCCTCAGGTGGACCCTGCAGGCTGTGGTCCCTCTCCCAGGTCAGACGGCTGCCTTGCCACGTCCCAGTCCTCTTCAGAGCTGGCTGGCCCCAGGGCTGTTTCTGTCCCCAAGAAACGTGGGGGTGCTGCTGTGCTGGGGGCGGGGGCTGTGGTCTGAATGTTTGTCCCCTACACCAAATTCATGTGTGGGAACCCGAGTCCCCAAGGTGATGGCACTGGGAGAGGATGGGTCGTGAGGTGGATTCTGCATGGAAGGGGTCAGTGAGGGTCCTCCTGGAAGAGACTCCAGGGGACCCCCACCTCTTCCACCTTGGAGGGCACACCTGGGAAGCAGAGAGCCGGCCCCACCCCACACCCAGGCTGCAGCTGCCTGGGCCTTAGGTTCCCAGTCTCCACAACCATAAGAAACCAACTCTTGTCCCTTATAACCACCTGGTCTATGGCATTTTCCCTCTTCTGGTCCCAGGGATGGAACCCAGGGTGCTTATCCACTAAGCCACACCCCAACCCCTTTCTTCCCCCTTTAATTTTTGTTTTGTTTTTTTGTTTTATTTTGAGACAAGGTCTCACTGAGTTGCTGAGGGCCTTGCCAAGTTGCTGAGGCGGCCTTTGAATTCGTGGTCCTCCTGCCTCGGCCTCTCCAGGCCCTGGATCTCCAGCGGCAGCTACACGCCCGGCTATGCTATTTTGTTATAGCAGCTCCAACAGACAGAACTGGGAGCTCTGGGGGAAGGAGGCAACTTGAAATCAAGGTCTCAGGTGAGACACCACGGTGGCTTCCTGGGGACAGACGCTGAGCCTGAGGGGTGGACTCCAGGGGAAGGCCATGGCTCTGGACTCATCACTGTGAGGACCTGCACAGGCTTTCCCCAAGCTGCAACCACACCCTGGGGAGAGGTGGCCCTGGGAACAGGGTCCAGTCACCTGCATCCCCCCACATACCCTCACACAGGTACACATATACTCCTGAATGCCATGTTGCCTGTAGGACCCCAAGTGACCCCTGGACCCTTCCTTCCGATCCTCCCCATGGGCACACACTGCAGCGAGGTCATGCAGCAGGTCACCTGCTCTTTCCCGCCAGGGCCCTCGGGCACCTCCCTACTGCATGTTGTCCCCCCGCACCCTCCTGACCAGTCGGGTGCTGTTCACTTGGGCTCCAGGGAGTTTCTCACAGGTAAACCACACCACAGTGAAAACTCAGTGCATGGGGTACATCTGAGATCCCATCCTTAGGGGACATCCCGAAGTGGGACCCCAGGGTCAAAGGGGACAAGCACACGCCTCTCCCTCCAGGGGGAGTTCAGACTGGGGTGGAGTAAGGCTGGGGAAGACCCTGCGGCTGCTGTGGCCCCACCCCAGCTCCCCCACCCACGGGGAAGGACCCAGGCACACCCTCTCATTGGGGTCCAGCTGACCTGTTTCAGGGTCAGAGGTGTGAAGTCAGCCTGTCTGGAGAGGGGGACAGCACAGGCAGGAGAGCAGGGCAAGGCCCCGGCAGGCCAGGTGCAGGGTGCGTGCAGAGCATGGGCCGGGCCTCCTGGTGGGAGGGTGGGTCAGACACCCCGCCCTGCACCGACTGGAGAGCTGGTGATGAACCCAAGATGAGAACTGTCCCCAAAGCCCAGGGACTGAGGAGGAACTGATGTCAATGGGAACAATGCACCCCAAGTGTCCCCATCCTGGCGCCAAAACCTAGGAGCGTATTCTACCATAGAACATACGGTACTGTAGACAGAGCCATGTGTCCCCGATTCCAAGGCGACTGGGTGGGGGTGATCAGGTCAAGAGGGCAGATCCTCACGCATGAGATGAGTGTCCTTGTAAAGAGGCCCTGGCCTGGCTCCTCCCCTTCCCCCTTGGGAGACACAACAAGAAGCAGCCATCTGCAGCCCAGGAGAGGACCCGGCCAGAATGCAGCAAGCTGGCCCCATCTGAGCCTCCAGCCTCCAGAACCACGGTTTCCAAGCCAGCCAGTGTGTAGAGCCTGCCCCAGGACATGGGAACAAGAGTCCCTCGGGGTGACCACTGTCCTCTCCCAACACAACCACCAACCAGTAAGCCTGCAGGTCACTAGAACATCCAGTCACAGCCTCATTTTAGGATGGGAAGACCAAGGCCAGAGTGGTCAAGGTCACACGTAGCACACTGGGTGGTCCAAAGCCTGTCCCTGTGGTCACTCTCAGGCTCCCTGATTCCAGACCATGGGTGGGGACAAAGGGCAGAGCAGCAGGGAGTGGCCTGACCCTCCCACTCCCCATCCCACCTCCCCTCTGGACTGGGGGTCAAGTCTGAGGTCACTCCCAGAGTGGCCCTGGATGTGTCTATTTGGCCCCCAGAAGGACAGCCGGCTGAAGGCGGCCACCTGCCCACCAAGGAGAGAGGCCTGCAGGAACCGTCCCTGCCAGCATCTTGAGCTTGGGCTTCCGGCCACCAATACTGTGAGACAGTTTCCGTAGCTGGTGTGGTCACCTGTGCTGGCCGCCCGTGGAATGAATAAGTGGGCTTATCAGGTCCGCTGGCTGTCACCTGCCACCTCAGGCAAAACAGGGCGGGGGCTGGGGGTGGACATGTAGCAGGTGGGGCTGCAGCAGGTCCAGAGTGCAGAGCCTGCTCCGGGCGCTGGTGGCCAAGCCGCTGCCCTGCTCCTGGGCATCTGGGAGCAGCCATGTAGGGAGCCCCGGAGGAGCTGGCAATTCCCAGACGCCTCTGCTCTGGGGAAGTGGCTTCCCAGGCCAGGGCAGCTAAGGCCAGTACAAAGTCCCCGCGTCCCCATCCCTTCCCTGACGGTGGAAAATCCAGAAGGGGCCGGGAAGGGCCGCTGGAGCTGGGAAACCCACGGACTCCTGGGTCCTCTGCCATCTGGCTTTAGGAAGAAAGGGAACATCTGGCAGCTGCTTGGCCCACAGCTTCATGTGACCCACATGCGCACACACGCGGCCTGAGGCCCACTCCGTCTGACTGCTCCTGGCCTGCGAAGCCGTCATCAGTCGGGGGCAGTGAGGGGTGAGATGCTGCCACGGCACAGTGCCTGACAGAGGGGAGAGCCCAGAGCCCTGTCCATACGCCTGTGGGGCCTGCACACACACATGCACACACACTCACACTCACACACTCATACACACGCACACACACATGCACATACATACACACACGCACAAACACTCATACTCACACACTCATACACATGCACATACACACTCAACACGTACACACACGCACATACTCACGCACTCATACACATGCACACACACAGTCACATACACACACACGCACACACACTCATACACACTCACACACTCATTATGCACACACACTCATATACATGCACACACATGCACACACATAGAGACACACTCATATACACACAAGTACACACACGCACATACACTCATACTCACACATTCATACACATGCACACACATGCACACACGCTCATACACATGCACACATACACACTCATACACACACATGCACACACTCATACACACTCATACTCACACATGCACACACAGTCACACACGTGCATACACTCATACACACACTCACACACGTACACACACGCACAAACACTCACACTCACACTCACACACTCTACACATGCACACATACACACTCACACACGTGCACACACTCATACACACTCATACTCACACATGCACACACACTCACACGCATGCATATACTCATACACACACTTATACACATGCACACACTCACACACACACACTCACTCATACACACACATGCACACAGCTCAGCCAGCTGGCGGGCCTTGGGTTTCTCACATGTCAACTTACATGCAGGAGCCTCTCAGCTTCCCGCCAGCTCTGATACTCTGTGACATACACACACACACACACACACACACACACAGATATTCCCACGTGAAACTCTCATGCTTTGGCACATATGTATGTAGGTGCAGACATGAACACACGTGCATTATCTCCTGTGTGCACCAGATCCTGTACACACGCACTTGCTCACACACAGGAAACCTGTTGTCCTGCTGCATGTGTACCCACATGTGTGTGCTCCCGCACTAGTGTGCACACTCACATTTGCACATTTTCTTTCAGGCATACATTTATGTATATAACGATATCTGTGTCAGATTTAGCAAATAAACATACAGGATGCCATGTTGGGACACACACAAAAACATTCATCTATCTGAAGTTCCATTCAGGCGAGCATCCTGCATCTTATCTGACACCCCTGACGTGAATATATGAACACACCCAAAACTCGTGCAGCTGTCAGGGTCCCTGGGTGCAGACATTTTACCAGGAGAATTTCTGAGCCCTTCTCTTCATCTGGTAATTAGAACCACAGCTGCTCCCTGGACCGTGGTGCAGCCTGGGCCCCAGTTACTGCAGTTAGTAACGTGGCCGGGGACAAACTTGCTGATGGGAAAGGGACGGGCCCCAGCAGCAAAGCCACAGGGTTGCTGGGACGCTGAGAAATTTCCTCTCACCAGCAGCCCAGCTGTGAAATCTGGCAGCAGCTCAAGCCCTGGGAACCCCGCCCATGAGCCAAAGCCTGGGGTTGGGCCTAGAGGGGGTTGTCCAGCTGGGGTGGGAGATGCCTCTGAGCCCCCAGAGGCCGGCTTGGCCTCAGCTCCATCCAGAGCTGCTTCTGCAGGCAAGGACGAGGCTGCCTGGAAATCCTGGTTCCTCCGCTCAGACCTTTCAGCCAGAGGGTTTGCAGAGGCACAGAGTGAGCAAGGTCCTGGGGACCCTTAGCTTGGGGAGAGGGGGTCACAGGTGGGAGGACAAGGGCCCGCCCCCACCCAGCCTGACCTGGGCTGCCTCCTCCCCCTCGCGTACTAGAGAGGAATTCTAACCCGCAGCCCTGGGCCAGCAGCTGTGCAGTGAGTCTCTGGAGAGCCTCGGGAGGAACCGGGTGAACTTCTTTACGAAATGAACTATTTCCCTGATCACGGTGCTTTCTGGTTACACAAGACTATGTTTTTGTTATTTAAAAAATTAGAACTTACAGGAAAACAAAAAACAAAAACATTTTGGTTTTTCCTTCAGACGTGTTTCTCTCTGCGTTTGTAAAAATGTAGATATTTTGAACAAAAAAGCAATGACACTCTGCTTTCGTGACCTACTTTTCCCCTCCTCTGAACATGCTTCTGAACCAGCCTCTCAACCGGTGCCTTGACCAGTGGCCCCGTGTGGGGGAGGGCTGTCTTCTGTCTACCTTATTCCATTTTGTTTAAATTGAAGTGAAATTCAGACAAGACACAAGTAACAATTTTAACAACCCTTGGCTAGGAAGGTAGCCACGCCTATGACCCCAGCTACTCCAGAGGATCCCAGGCTCAAGGCCAGCGGAGCCATTTAGTGAGACCCTACATCAAAATAAAAAATAGAAAGGACTGGGGTGCAGCTCAGTGGTGACGCACCTCTGGGCTCAATCCCCAGCACCCTCCACCAAAAAAAGGGTGGTGCTGTTAGGATGAGCCCGGTGGTCTGATCGGCGTCCTGATAAGAAGGTCCACGCAGAGACACCGGGGGCACACACGGAGGAACGACCACAGGAGGGTGCAGGGAGAGGTGGCCGTCTGCGGCCAACCAGAGAGGCCTCTGGAGGCACCGGCCCTGCCGACACCCTGACCTTGGCCTTCCAGCCTCCAGAACTGTGAACCCCACAGCGAGGTGTCTCATGGTGGCAGCGAGTGGCCGTGTTCTCACACGCCTGACGCCGTTCCTATGTGTTCTTGGGGTGGCAGGTCCCGCACCTGCCCTTCCTCGTTCTGGGACCCAGCGGTGCTGAGAGGCCCTTGCTACATCCTTGGCAACCTGCTGTGGGGGAGGGCTCCTGCTGTCACCCTCTCCAGGACGTGGGGAATAGAGCAGGGGCCGTTCAATTATTGAAAAGTATCCCAAAGGGAAGTCCAGCTCCATCTGCCGAGGTTCTGATGTAACTGCTCTGGGGAGGGGTCTCCAGTGCAGCCAATGTTAAGTCCGACCCTGGCCTCCAGGCCCGCCCTGTGAATCCTCGGCAGGAGTCTGGTGATTGGTACCTGGGCATGTAGGAGGGGACAGGTGGGGACTTGGCGCCGGGCCTTGGCTTGGCTTGGGACCAGCCGCTTTCCTGGGCCACCTTTGCCAGGCCTCTCCCTAGACAGGCCAGCAGCACCTGCTCCTGAAGGAGGCTGCTCTCAAAGGCCACGTAGGCTGTGCGTTGACCTCTGAAGGGGAAGGAGGAGCCCCACCCACCCAGGTCCTGGGAGACTCTCCACCTTCTTGCTCCTCTCCCCATGGCTGGCTGCAAGCCCAGGTGGTGGGGACGCTGTGTTCCACTCCAGGGCACGAGGCCCTGCTGGGATTCCCTTTGGCGGGGAGCCTGGCACTGGGACTGTGCTCTGGGTTCAGAGGCCTGGCAGGACGTCCCACTCTGGAAGCCACTTTCACAAGACCTGTCGCCCACAAACCCACAGCTCTGCTCCCTCCCCCAGATGGACCAAAGCACAGACGGGGTCAGCAGCCCGGGCCAAAGGCCCAGCTCCCTTGGGATCTGAGACTTGGGCAAGTCTCTTGCCCTCCCTGAGCCTCCCTATCAGTATCTGTGAATGGGAGGAATCAACCCTCAGTGCCAGGGACTCAGCCCTTGGACTCAAGCCTTTGGATGTCCCAAGTCGGGGAGCCCAATTTTGGCTGCAGAGGCTTGGAGCTAGGTTTCTGTCCTCTGCCACCAGCTGGGCGGGACACAGGCAGGTTGCTCTTGTCAAATCAGCTTGGAAATGAAGCATGTGAGCTTCAACTGGAGTGAGGCTGAGGGGGCTCCAGGGTCGCAGTGTGCTCCTCACCAATCTCAGGAAAGGAGGAAGCCCTGTGTCCCAGCCTGGGGTTCCTGTGGGCAAGCATGCTTGTCACAGCTTCCCTTGATAAGAGCCCACCAAATACGCTGGCCACTCGCCAAACCCTGGAAGCTGGCCCTTGGCCCCCCTCCCTGCTGGGCACAGTCAGGGGTGGCTGAGCTGCATTCCTGCCGAGGGACCCCAGAGGCCCAGAACTGGATCAGTCACACTCTGGCTATCATGGTCTCATAACTGAGCCGTTCTGCCTTCTGCGTCTGCGTTTATTTAAGACATATTTATTTTTAAAATAATGAGCACCCACGAAACCACCTGTAAACCCAGCAAGCAGATCAACGATGGGCTACATCCATTTTTATGCCCTTCTCCCTAAATCCTGGATTTTTGCTTTAAAAGAAGTTATCGCTTGTAAAGATGTCTAAACAAAGTATTTTTAGATGAGGTGGCTTCTGAGGTTTACAGACATGACGCGGGTGCTGTGATCACGGGAGTCGCCCACAGCAGGTATCTGGAGTCCGTTCTGTTTGTCACGCTGCGGATGCCACTCTGCTGTGCGACAATCCAAAAGCGGTCTCCTCTCTTTCCCACGGGCACCGGCTGTCATGATCAGTGTTCGGCAAACAGGCAACCCAAGAGCTCAAGCGCCTGGAAGTGAAGAAGGCCAGAGCGATCAACATTACAAGATGGTACCAGATGACACTCGGGAGTGTCGGAGAGGCCAGGATGGTCTAGGTTCTTGCCGGCACTTGGTGTTGACAGACTTGCTGTTTCTCCAATCAGATGGGTCTTGGCGTTCATTCTTCTGGTCCTCAGTGAGGCTGGGCATCTCTTCATGTTCTCTGACTGTATTTCCTCTCCTGTGAGGTGCCTGTTCATGCCTCTTGCCCAGTTTTAAATTTTTTGTCTTATTGACTTCAACACATTCTTTTTTTGGTATCAGGGACTGAACTCAGGGACACTTAACCATTGAGCCACATTCCCAGCCATTTTTGGTATTTTATTTAGAGACAGGGTCTCACTGAGTAGCTTAGGATCTCGCTAATTTTCTGAGGCTGACTTTGAACTCTTGATCCTCCTGCCTCCACCTCATGAGCCACTGGGATTACAGGCATGTGTCACTGCACCTGGCTCAACACATTCATTTAAACAAATTATTTTTTTGTAGTTGTAGATATACAGAATGCCTTTATTTTATTTGTTTATTTTTATGTGATGCTGAGGACCAAACCCAGTGCTAGGCAAGCACTCTACCACTGAGCCACAGCCCAGCCCCTCAACACGTTCTTTATATAGTATATATTCATAGTCCATTATGTCTATTTAAAATATCTTTGTCTCTTCTTATTGGTTTCAAGATGTTCTTTATATATGATACATATGCTGTCAATTATATATATTTAAAAATCTCCAGATCAACCGCTTGTCATTTCATCTTCTTAATTTTGTTTTTTTATTGAAAGTCTTAATGTTAATATGATAAAGTTGTATGATTCTTTTATTTCACTAGTGTTTTTTGGGGTGAATGGGTATCTTGTTTTACAAATTCTTATTATAAGGCTCCAAAAGAAAGATGCATGTTTTCTTTAATTTGTAACAAGTTTTACTTTGACATTTAAGTCCCTAATCCACTTGGAGTTGGCTTTTGTGTATTTTGTGCAATATGAATCCAGCTTCCTTTCAGAAATGGAAAAATTCCACGTGGGAATGTGGCTGACCACCTTTCGAGGCCCTCTCCATAGTCACCTGCCACACCCCTCTGCTGTGTCCGTTCCCTGGACCAGCGGGTCAGGCGCCGAGCCCCCGGCTCCGTTGTTAACCTACTTCCTGCTGTCCAAGCACCATCTGCTTTAATTCCACAGCTCCTAAGTCCCAACATCAGACAGGGCAAATCCCCTTCTTTAATCTTCCCCCGGAACCTCTTGGTCCGCTGTGCTCCCGTATGATTTGAGAATCGCTGGTTAGATCCCTCAACCCCCCACCCAGGGGCCCGATTGGAGTCACAGATCAGGTTGGGAGGCCTTAGTGTCTCTGCATCAGGCCTTCCTACCCTGAAGTGGGTCCTCGCTCCTTTTATTTAGGTCCTCTTTAACTTCTTCTTTTTTTTTTTTAAAGAAAGAGTGAGAGAGAGTGAGAAAGAGGGAGAGAATTTTAATATTTATTTTTTAGTTTTCGGCAGACACAACATCTTTGTTTGTATGTGGTGCTGAGGATCGAACCCAGGCCGCACGCATGCCAGGCGAGCGCGCTACCGCTTGAGCCACATCCCCAGCCCCAACTTCTTCTTTTTTTAATGGTATGATGTTTTGCCTCATTCTTACTTTCTTTCATGAAAATCGTTCTTACATTCTTTCAATTTTTGTGCTCCTGTGAACAGTGACACTAATGTGCCTTTCCAATGGTGTGCCCTGCGTATGCCAAGCAGTGGACTTCGCAGTCATTCTTTAGCCTCCTGCTAAACTCTCTCTTTGACGTCTACGTATTTGATCATATCCGAAAATCAGTTCAACTGATCTCCTCGTCTCCTGCTGGGGTGGGCTCTCTGGCCCTCACTGCTGGGCAGCAGTGACCACAGTAGACATCACTC